>NW_026728230.1:172500-180000 GCF_030684315.1 Stegostoma tigrinum | reverse complement strand
CAGTCCAGGGAAGACGGACAGGTCAAGGAGGTGGGATGAGGTTAGTAGGTAGCTGGGGGTGCGGCTTGGGGTGGGAGGAAGGGATGGGTGAGAGGAAGAACCGGTTAGGGAGGCAGAGACAGGTTGGACTGGTTTTGGGATGCAGTGGGTGGGGGGGAAGAGCTGGGCTGGTTGTGTGGTGCAGTGGGGGGAGGGGATGAACTGGGCTGGTTTAGGGATGCAGTTGGGGAAGGGGAGATTTTGAAACTGGTGAAGTCCACATTGATACCATATGGCTGCAGGGTTCCCAGGCGGAATATGAGTTGCTGTTCCTGCAACCTTCGGGTGGCATCATTGTGGCAGTGCAGGAGGCCCATGATGGACATGTCATCAAGAGAATGGGAGGGGGAGTGGAAATGGTTTGCGACTGGGAGGTGCAGTTGTTTGTTGCGAACTGAGCGGAGGTGTTCTGCAAAGCGGTCCCCAAGCCTCCGCTTGGTTTCCCCAATGTAGAGAAAGCCGCACCGGGTACAGTGGATGCAGTATACCACATTGGCAGATGTGCAGGTGAACCTCTGCTTAATGTGGAATGTCATCTTGGGGCCTGGGATGGGGGTGAGGGAGGAGGTGTGGGGACAAGTGTAGCATTTCCTGCGGTTGCAGGGGAAGGTGCCGGGTGTGGTGGGGTTGGAGGGCAGTGTGGAGCGAACAAGGGAGTCACGGAGAGAGTGGTCTCTCCGGAAAGCAGACAGGGGTGGGGATGGAAAAATGTCTTGGGTGGACCGCAACTTCCCCCCCACGGTGATTGAGAACGCCCTTGACCGCGTCTCCCGCATTTCCCGCGACACATCCCTCACACCCCGCCCCCGCCACAACCGCCCCAAGAGGATCCCCCTCGTTCTCACACACCACCCTACCAACCTCCGGATACAACGCATTATCCTCCGACACTTCCGCCATTTACAATCCGACCCCACCACCCAAGACATTTTTCCATCCCCTCCCCTGTCTGCTTTCCGGAGAGACCACTCTCTCCGTGACTCCCTTGTTCGCTCCACACTGCCCTCCAACCCCACCACACCCGGCACCTTCCCCTGCAACCGCAGGAAATGCTACACTTGTCCCCACACCTCCTCCCTCACCCCCATCCCAGGCCCCAAGATGACATTCCACATTAAGCAGAGGTTCACCTGCACATCTGCCAATGTGGTATACTGCATCCACTGTACCCGGTGCGGCTTTCTCTACATTGGGGAAACCAAGCGGAGGATTGGAGACCGCTTTGCAGAACACCTCCACTCAGTTCGCAACAAACAACTGCACCTCCCAGTCGCAAACCATTTCCACTCCCCCTCCAATTCTCTTGATGACATGTCCATCATGGGCCTCCTGCACTGCCACAATGATGCCACCCGAAGGTTGCGGGAACAGCAACTCATATTCCGCCTGGGAACCCTGCAGCCATATGGTATCAATGTGGACTTCACCAGTTTCAAAATCTCCCCTTCCCCCACTGCATCCCTCAACCAGCCCAGTTCATCCCCTCCCCCCACTGCACCACACAACCAGCCCAGCTCTTCCCCCCCACCCACTGCATCCCAAAACCAGTCCAACCTGTCTCTGCCTCCCTAACCGGTTCTTCCTCTCACCCATCCCTTCCTCCCACCCCAAGCCGCACCCCCAGCTACCTACTAACCTCATCCCACCTCCTTGACCTGTCCGTCTTCCCTGGACTGACCTATCCCCTCCCTACCTCCCCACCTACACCCTCTCCACCTATCTTCTTTACTCTCCATCTTCGGTCCGCCTCCCGCTCTCTCCCTATTTATTCCAGTTCCCTCCCCCCATCCCCCTCTCTGATGAAGGGTCTAGGCCCGAAACGTCAGCTTTTGTGCTCCTGAGATGCTGCTTGGCCTGCTGTGTTCATCCAGCCTCACATTTTATTACCTCCACATTACAATCTATTGGACCTGCATCTCTCCGTAACATTGCACTGATCACATCCTTCATGAACAACCCTACCCCACCTCCCTTCCCTATCACACAGTTGCACAGCACAGAACCAGACCCTTCGGTCCATCCAGTCCGTGCCGACCACTATCCCGAACTCAACCAGTCCCACCTGCCTCCTCCTGGCCCACATCCCTCCCAGCCTTTCCTGTTCATGTACTTATCTAAGGCCCTTTTAATGTTGTAACTGTAACCCCATCCACCACTTCCTCTGGACGCTCATTCCCCACACGAACCACTCTCTGTGTAAAAAGAAATTGCTCCTCGTGTCTTGTTTAAATCTCTCTCCTCTCACCTTAAAAATATGCCCCCTGGTCTTGAAATACCCCCAGTCTGGGGAAAAGACATTGGCTATTCACCTTATATGCCCCTCACAATTGTATAAACCTCGGTAAGGTCAGCCCCCACCCTCCTACGTTCCAGTGAAAAACGTCCCAGCCTCTGCTTATAACTCAAACCCTCCAGTCCCAGCAACATCCTGGTAAATCCGTTCTGAACCCTCTCCAGTTTAATAACAACCTTCCTGTAGCGGGGCGACCGGAACGGGACACAGTGCTCCAGGAGGGGCCTCACCAACGTCCCTCCACAACCTCAACGTGACGTTCCCAACTCCTCTCCTCACGGGTCTGAGCAATGAAGGCCATCCTGCCAACCGCCTTGCTCACCACCGCTCCCCCACCCCCCCCCCCGAATCCTAAGTGATCCAAGTCAGTCTCTCTTCATATGTCAGTCCCGTGATCCCAGGAATCAGCCTGGTAAACATCCCCTGCACTCTGTCCACAACCACAGCATCCTTCCTCAGGAAAGGAGACCGTAACCGCACACCGTAACCTTACGCATAAAGCTAATGTTTCGCATCGAAAGCATCGGTTTCTTACGCTCACAGCTTTTTGGCCATGGATATTTCCGTGAGAAAGGGACTTCCTTGTTTGAGCTCACTGTCACCCATCGCGGTGCACCTACAGGCTCTAGCCACCAGATGGCTGTGCAGGGCAAGCTCCCAATTCCGAATCTGGAAGTGCTGGAGAAACTCAGCAGGTCTGGATGCATCTGCTGGAGAGAGAAACAGAGTTAATATTCCGAATCCGGTTACTCTTCCCTAGAACCGATAGCAGCTGGGGAACGGTGGGGTTTATGCTGATGACCGGGGTTGTGTGGTGAGGTAAAAGAAACAGTATATATTTGGAGATGGAATCCAAACATATATATTTTAAAAGTTGGCCACTGTGATTCACCGCTGGAAATATTACTTATTTTTCCTCTCCCCCCAGACGCTGTCGGACCTGTCGAGTTTCTCCAGCACTAGAGTCCCAGTCATCCAGCACAGAAACAGACCCTTCGGCCCAACCAGTCCGTGCTGACTATTATCCCAAACGAAAGCAGTCCCACCTGCCTGCTCCTAGCCCTTATTCCTCCAAACCCCTCCTATTCATGTACTTATCCAAATCTCTTTTAAACATTGTGACTGTACCAGCCCCCCATACTTCCTCTGGAAGCTCATTCCACACACGAGCCACTCTCTGTCTGAAAATGTTTCCCCTCTCACCTTAAACCAATACCCTCTCTTTTTGAACTCCCCTCCCCTGGGGTTAAAGACCTTTACTATTCACCTTATCTAGGCCCCTTTCATGAGCCTCTGTAAGGTCATCACCTCGAACCTCTGACACTCCAGTGAGAAAAGTCCCGGACAATCCAGCCTCTCCTTATAACTCAAACCTTCCATTCCAGGCAACATCCTGGTAAATACATAAGGTGGAGGAAGCTAGGGTCAAGCTCAGCTCTAGAGGATTACAGGCAGGCAAGGAAAGGGCTCAAAAATGGTCTGAGGAGAGCCAGGAGGGGGCACGAGAAAGGCTTGGCAGAACGGATTAGGGAGAACACAAAGGCATTTTACACTTACGTGAGGAATAAGAGAATGGCCAAAGAAAGAGTAGGGCCGATCAGGGATAGCATAGGGAATTTGTGTGTGGAGTCTGAGGAGGTAGGGGAAGCCCTAAATGAGTTTTTTGCTGCTGTCTTTACGAAAGAAACGAACTTTGTAGTGAATGAAACCTTTGAAGAGCAGGTGTGCATGCTGGAATGAATAGAGATAGAGGAAGCTGATGTGCTGAAAATTTTGTCAAACATTAAGATTGACAAGTCGCCAGGCCCGGACCAGATTTGTCCTCGGTTGCTTTGGGAAGCGAGAAATGCAATTGCTTCGCCACTTGCGAAGATCTTTGCATCCTCGCTCTCCACTGGAGTCGTACCTGAGGACTGGAGAGAGGCAAATGTAATTCCTCTCTTCAAGAAAGGAAATAGGGAAATCCCCGGCAAATACAGACCAGTAAGTCTCACGTCTGTCATCTGCAAGGTGTCAGAAAGGATTCTGAGGGATAGGATTTATGACCATCTGGAAGAGCATGGCTTGATCAAATGCAGTCAACATGGCTTTGTGAGGGGCAGGTCATGCCTCACAAACCTGATCGAGTTCTTTGAGGATGTGACTAGAAAAGTTGATGAGGGTCGAGCTGTGGATGTGGTGTATATGGACTTCAGCCAGGCATTTGATAAGGTTCCCCATGGTAGGCTCATTCAGAAGGTCAGGAGGAATGAGATACAGGGGAACTTAGCTGCCTGGATACAGAATTGGCTGGCCAACAGAAGGCAGCGAGTGGTAGTAGAAGGAAAATATTCTGCCTGGAAGTCAGTGGTGAGTGGAGTTCCACAGGGCTCTGTCCTTGGGCCTCTACTGTTTGTAATTTTTATTAATGACTTGGACGAGGGGATTGAAGGATGGGTCAGCAAGTTTGGAGACGACACAAAGGTTGGAGGTGTCGTTGACAGTGTAGAGGGCTGTTGTAGGCTGCAGCGGGACATTGACAGGATGCAGAGATGGGCTGAGAGGTGGCAGATGGAGTTCAACCTGGATAAATGCGAGGTGATGCATTTTGGAAGGTCGAATTTGAAAGCTGAGTGCAGGATTAAGGATAGGATTCTTGGCAGTGTGGAGGAACAGAGGGATCTTGGTGTGCAGATACATAGATCCCTTAAAATGGCCACCCAAGTGGACAGGGTTGTTAAGAAAGCATATGGTGTTTTGGCTTTCATTAGCAGGGAGATTGAGTTTAAGAGTCGTGAGATCTTGTTGCAGCTCTATAAAACTTTGGTTCGACCGCCCTTGGAATACTACGTCCAGTTCTGGTCGCCCTATTAAAGGAAAGATGTGGATGCTTTGGAGAGGGTTCAGAGGAGGTTTACCAGGATGCTGCCTGGACTGGAGGGCTTATCTTATGAAGAGAGGTTGACTGAGGTCGGACTCTTTTCATTGGAGAAAAGGAGGAGGAGAGGGGACCTAATTGAGGTATACAAGATAATGAGAGGCATAGATAGAGTTGATAGCCAGAGACTATTTCCCAGGGCAGAAATGGCTAGCACGAGGGGTCATAGTTTTAAGCTGGTTGGAGGAAAATATCGAGGGGATGTCAGAGGCAGGTTCTTTACGCAGAGAGTTGTGAGAGCATGGAATGCATTGCCAGCAGCAGTTGTGGAAGCAAGGTCATTGGGGTCATTTAAGAGACTGCTGGACATGTATATGGTCACAGAAATTTGAGGGTGCATACATGAGGATCAATGGTCGGCACAACATCGTGGGCTGAAGGGCCTGTTCTGTGCTGTATTGTTCTATGTTCTAAATCCGTTCTGAACCCTCTCCAGCTTAATAACATCCTTCCCGTAGCAGGGAGACCGGAACGGGACACAGTTCTCCAGGAGAGGCCTCACCAACGTCCCTGTACAACCTCAACATGACGCCCCCAACTCCTATACCCAAGGGTGTGAGCAGTGAAGGAAGATGTTGGGGAATAGGTTAAAGCTTTGTTTTTGTTGGTTTCTGTTTCAAGATTTCCACCAGCCTCAGGCCCTTGTTTTATTTTCAATTTAACTGAGGGTGTTTGCACCCAAACAGATTCGCCCTCCACCGCCGCATTCCCAGCCCCACATTTTATAAACTTCAAGTAATATTTTCTCATGGGAAGCGGTCGTCGCTGGCTGGTCAGCTTTTATTGCTCATTCCCAGTCGCCCGTATAGCAGTTGGTGGGCCTGTTAGCACGGCTGCCTCACGGCGCCCAGGGTCCCGGGTTCGATCCCAGCCTCGGGCGACTGTCTGTGTGGAGTTTGCACGTTCTCCCCGTGTCTGCGCCGGTTTCAGAATCACTACCGCACGGAAACAGGCCATTCAGCCCCGAACCAGTCCACAACAAACCTCTGAACAGCATGCCACACACTACCCTACCCTTGTGACCCCGCATTCCCCGCTACTAACCCACCTGAGCCTGCGCACCCCTGGGCAATACTAGGGGTTTCCTCTGCAAGTTCACGTTGGGGTGGATTTGCCACGGGAATTGCAGGGTGACAGGGAGAGGGCAAGGAGGTGGGTCTGGGGAAGGATGCTCATCAGAGGGTAGGTGTGGATTTGATGGGTCGAATGGCCTGCTTCCCCACTGTAGGCCAGACCAGGTGAGGATGGAAGATTTTCCTTCCCCTGAAGGGGGAATTAATGAATTTATTTATGGACTTTTTAACTCCATGTTTTGTGTTAAATTTGAATATCCATTACATGCCCTGAGGGGATTCGAACCTGCGTCCCCAGATCTTGAGCTGAGTCTGTGTGTGACCAGGCAGTGATCATAACATTGCGCCACCGCCCACCTCGACCTCCACCACCAATAGGAAGCGCGGCCTCCGCGGAAGCGATTGACAGACAGCTGCGCTGGCCAATGGTGAAGTGGAGTGTTCGAGCAGTTGTAGCGGGAAGGGGGCCGGATGGAATAGCAGACTGACGTCCACCTTCACCAATTGTAGCCGGAGATGGTTGAGTGACGGGCAGGTTCACCAGTAGTGATCCGATGCATCCTGTAGCCGGGAAAAGCCTGCGACCAATGGGATGCTAGTCTTCTGGGTGGAGGCGAGGCTGCCCATTTGACCGACAGCCTCTCCAGCCTATGGAAGCCTGGAATGTTTGGGCAGCAGCCACTAAGATCAATGGGAGGGTTAAGACTGGTTGGCTGTCACCTGAACCAATGGGAAGCGGGGGCGGTTTAGGGGCGGCCCGCACAGGAGTGGGGAGGCGGGGCTGTTCCTGCGCCCGACAACTAGGCCAATAGGAGGTAAGTGTGTTTGAGTGGCGACTAGTTAGACCAATAGAAGTTGAGCAGTGTTGAGTGGCGACGTATTTCACCAAAGAGAAGTGTGCCCGGCCGCGAACCGGGACCACAAGCCTGATCGACAGTTTTTGTAACCAATAGAACTTTGTAACCCGTTGATTGGTTGTCGCAGCACACAGCCCGGGAGGAAGGTATGCCGCACCAGTCGACCAATGGAAGGCGGGTCTGCTTGAGTGGCGGCCAATAAACCAATGGTGAGGGGGGGTGGGATGTTTACTCTAGCGTTCCATGTGACGAAGGAGAAGTGTCCCGGCCTAGGGGCGGTACCACGAGTCTGATCGACAGCCTGAATGGCCAATAGAAATG
>NW_026728230.1:92500-160000 GCF_030684315.1 Stegostoma tigrinum | reverse complement strand
TTTATGTAGAGAATTGGATTTATGTAGCGCCTTAGCATGTTGCAAAGTGCACCACTGCTGGTTATATACTTTCAGTGTACTGGTCAAATAGGAAAAGAGGCTTGTACTTTTGTGCACTGCAGGCTCCCACCGACAGTCAAGTGAGAGTGGTAATGGCTGTGGGAAAAAGACGAGTTGCTGTTTGGGGGAGCTTACTGTGTAAAACCTGGCTGCCGCATTTCAGGCATCAACGCATGACTTCAATATGCCAAGGCTTGCGACCTGAAATTAAAACAAAAAGTGTGTGAAGGAAAAGCTCAGCAGGTCCATCAGCATCTGTGGAAACATGAAAGCGATTTGATGTACTCGCTTCAATATGACACTTGTCTGGAAGAGTACTCTCACTGCTAATAGACTGAGCAGCACATTTAACTGTGTATTTGTCTCTGCTTTCCCCCTCTGCCTGTGTCTGTGCCCCACCTCCCCAAGCGGTTGCCAGCCCTGCTGTTTTCACTGTAAATTGACCGTGAGGTGCTCTGCTGTTCATGGACGCGGTTACACAACTGTGAGCCTCGACTCGAAGGTGCTGCCGGTGTGGGAACAAGTATGTCCCCTGGCAGATGGTTGGGTAACCAGCAGATCTCATGTCTAGATTAGTGGCCTTCTTCCCACTCCTTGGGTTTGAATTGTTGAGAAAAGCAGAAGGGAGCCAGCGAGAGATTTTGGACATAGGTTACAAAATACAGCGTGTTGCCTGAAAAGTTGGGGGAGGCAGATTTGATAGCAGTTTCAGAAGGGAGTTTTGGTCATTGATTGGAGCAGGAAGACTGCTCTGGGCTGGAGAAGAGGCGTAAGAATAGAAGGGAGGTCAAATTAGAGGCAGTACAGACATGATGATGGAATAGCCTACTTCTGTACTTGCTTTTAAATGGGTCAGGTTGTGTGTGTTGGTCTGAAGGAACTCATCTGCTTCTCTCTCTGTCTCTCTCTCCCCTTCTCTCTCTCTGTGACTCTGCAGGTCAATTCTGTTTTAAAAAAATCAAACCCGAGGAGAGTTCTGGCTTTAACCGGTGCGAGCCTGGGGGAGATTTCCGCTGGAGTCTGTCAGCTGCTCTCATGGTGTCTCGGTCCCAACCAGTTGCTAGCTAAAGGCCTCATCGGCTTGCATCTTCCAGCAGAGATGTGGAGGAATTCCGCCGGCTCACGGGATGCCAGTGAGCAGTGAGTCTGGCGCTTGGTAACGCCTGAGGGTAGAGGGTGTCCTCACCTCCTCTCGCTCTCTCTCGCTCCCTTGCCCGTCCTGCGCCGTTTGCCTTTGCTTTGGGGGCAAAGAGAGAGAGTGTGTGTGTGTGTGTGTCTTTCTGCCGTTTGGAGATGGCGAGGAGCTGACGGTCGCGTGCAGCCACCGCGGCAATGATCGGGAAGAAGAAGAGTGGCTTCCAGATCACCAGCGTCACCTCCGACTACGACAGTGGCAGCGGGGAAGGGCTGAAGGAGCCACTGAATGGCGAGGCAGAGGCTGGGAGGCCTGCCACGATCAATGGAGGGCTAGGCTTTAGCTCCTCCACCGAGACTGAGCTGCTGGTTAAGGACGATCGGACTAAGCCGGCGATGACAGGGCAGCCAGCTGCTAGCAGAGAGGCCAGTGAAGTGCCAAAAGAAGCCGGGCCAGCGGGGGTGCTCCCTGGGACCAGGTCCCCCCCACCCCCGGCCCCCAGCCCCTGCAGCTCTCGCTTCCGGGTGGTGAAGCTGGATCACGGGCTGGGTGAGCCGTACCGTCGGGGCCGCTGGACCTGTGTGGACCTGTACGACCGCGAGCTGGACAGCCACGGCCTGGCCAAGGTGCTGGACAGTGGCCGCCATGTCAACTCCCTGGACTCGCACCCAGATTTCGGCGCCCTGATTGCCCACAGGGCAGTGAGCCAGCTCTGGCCCAGGCCACATGCCCCCAAGAGCCAGGGCTCCCCCCTGGGTGAGGCTCCGAGGGCCCGTGCTGCCGACACCCTGCACGTGCTCCTGCAGGCAGCCAAGACCCTGAGTCTGGACTCTCCGCCTGGGACTGCCGCCCCCGTCGTCGTCCCCTCCTCCTCCTCACCCTCGCCCCCCCAGCCCCACGGGGCTCCCAGCACAAGCGGCAACGCAAGCGTGACGCCCCAGGAGAAGGGGGATGTAGCAGCAAGACCCCACCCTGCCAACCAGCCACATGGAGCCAAGGCTGGCGCCGCAGAGACGGCCTCACCGCCGCCGGAACAGCCACCATCGAATGTGAAGCAGCCCTCCTCGGGAGACCAGGGGGGACTGAGAAAGGCAAGTGTGAGGTGGGGGTGCCGCAGGGGAGCCGGGTTCCTGTTAGAAATTGTACCGGGCGCGGGCGTCACTGGCTGGGCCCCGTATTTATCACCTTGCAGTGAAAACCAAAAGTGCCATAAATGACATCGGGTCAGGCAGAGCCTGTGGAGAGGACAAGCCAATGTTTCAAGTCTCGAGCTGATGAGGAGTCATCTGTCCTGGATACATTAGCTTGCTTGTTCTCTCAGTCTCTCTCTCCGTGAATGCTGCCTGACCCACAGATTTCCAGCGTTTTTCAATTTCAGTAGAGGTTCCAGCCTCTGCAGTAACCTGCTTCTATGTTTATTACCCTGTCCCTAATTGCCCCCTTGAGAATTTGGTGGTGAGCTGCCCACTGCAGTCTGTGCGCTGTCGGGACAGCCTAACGGAGGGAATTGTAGGATTTTTAACGCTGCGACACTGAACAGCCAATATATTTCCATGTCAGGGTGTGAGTGGCTCAGAGGGGAAATTGCCAGGGATAGTGTTCCCCTGTACCTGCTGGCCTTGTCCTTCTAAGATGGAAGTGGTCGTGGGTTTGGAAGGTGCTGTCTGAGGATCACTGACAAGTCTCTGTAGCACCATTGGTAGATGGTACGCACTGCTGCTACTGGTTAGATCTTTATGGTTGTGAGCTTTATTCAGATGGTGTCAGGCTCCTTAAGTATGTACATCTCCACCCTCAGTTCTGGTCTTTGGCTTTGTTTTGTGGTCTCCAATCGCCAAGGTCGCTGACTGGCAATGCTTGGAGTGTCCCCCTGTCTCCCACTCTTGCCCACCACATGACTGCCCGCTCTGGTGGAGCGTTTGACTGGACTGTTTCAGGTGACCTAGCGTCCCTCCCGAGCGAGCCCCACGAGTGCTGTGGAGCCTGTTAAAACACACTCGTGCCTCTCCTTGTGTCTATTCAAAATATTTACGCTGGTCTCATGCCAAAAAAGGTTACAGTGCAGCAGTGCTGAATAAGGTCTCAGTGCCCTGTCAGGAATAGGGGAAACCAGGCCCATAGAAAGAAGCAGCGTACTGTGTTATAATAAAACCCCAGTGAGCTGGTACTGAGGCCATTTGAGAGGGTCCGTCCCCTGTCTTCTCTCTCCTCCTTAGGCCCTGAGAAAATTTGCCCTGTGCCATCATCCCCTCCAAAGTTAAAGAAGGCTGAGCCACCGGAGGAGGCCGTTCACTCCATCCAGCCTGTGTCAGCTCTTTTGAATGGGTTATCCCGCCCTGTCTTCCCTCTGCAGGACACTCTTTCTAAAAATACTGGCCCGAATTCCATGCCTCTATCCTCCTTCAAAACATATCAGTGTGACCTTTCATGTGGCCTTCCTGAACACAGGCTCTTGCATCCTCCAGTTCGTTGGTGTCGATCTCCCCTGCATCTGCCTCGCTCTGGTTACTAACTCTACCGCTGGTGTAAAGTGTCCCTTTTTCTGCTCTCATTGAAACCCCTTGTGGTTTTGGAACGCCTGTACTAGATGGCCCCTGTCCTTTCTCCTGCTCTGAGGAGAGCAATCCCAGCCATTTCCATGTCCGTGGAAGTCCCTTGTCCCTCGTCTTATTCGAGTAGCCTTCCTCTGCACCTCGCCCAAAGATCTGAACATCTTCCCTAAGGTGCAGTGCTGGGAAGGGAGCACAGTGCTTCAGCTAGAGTTTCCAACGCCGCTTCCTCGCCTTCATGCGTAATTGTGAGCAGCCTGTCAGTGCAGTCATTGTGAAGTGACTTCTCTCTCTCCCTCTCCCTCTCCCTCTCCCTCTCCCTCTCTCTCTCTCTATCTCTCTCTCTCTCTCTCTCTCTCTCTCTCTCTCTCTCTCTCTCTCCCTGTCCCTCCTGTCCCTCCTGTCCCTCCTGTCCCTCCTGTCCCTCCTGTCCCTCCTGTCCCTCCTGTCCCTCCTGTCCCTCCTGTCCCTCCTGTCCCTCCTGTCCCTCTCTGTCCCTCTCTGTCCCTCTCTGTCCCTCTCTGTCCCTCTCTGTCCCTCTCTGTCCCTCTCTGTCCCTCTCTGTCCCTCTCTGTCCCTCTCTGTCCCTCTCTGTCCCTCTCTGTCCCTCTCTGTCCCTCTCTCTCTCTCCTGCCAGTTTTCTGAGCCTCGATCCATGTCTGTCTTGCCGGCCCTGTCTGTCCAGGATGGTAGCCCTTCCAGAAAGACCCGTGCCTCCGAGCCAAGTGCCGCCAGCTCTCTCCGCTTCGTCTCGCCAATGCAGACACTGGCCAAGTCCATGCTGTCGGTTGGAACGCACCCAGACAGCGATGACGACAGGTATGGCCAACCCCCTGTTTTCAATCGAGGCTTTGTTTGGGGGCGGCGCAGCAGGCTGGGTGAGAGGCACATTGGCCCCTTGGTTGGCTGCTGTTGTGGTACATTCATCATCTGGAAAGCTGAGAGGGCAGCTCCAACTAATCTTGTGGAACAGCATTCCCCCTGAGAGGGTTGGGTTCAGCTGTACAAGTAGGGGAGTGGCACTTGGCATGTTGTGAGTGGGTGTGTAGGGAAGAGTGGGGCTGGGTATGTTGGTGGGTGTGTAGGGAAGAGTGGGGCTGGGTATGTTGTTGGTGGGTGTGTAGGGAAGAGTGGGGCTGGGTATGTTGGTGGGTGTGTAGGGAAGAGTGGGGCTGGGTATGTTGGTGGGTGTGTAGGGAAGAGTGGGGCTGGGTCTGTTGTTGGTGGGTGTGTAGGGAAGAGTGGGGCTGGGTATGTTGTTGGTGGGTGTGTAGGGAAGAGTGGGGCTGGGTATGTTGTTGGTGGGTGTGTAGGGAAGAGTGGGGCTGGTTATGTTGGTGGGTGTGTAGGGAAGAGTGGGGCTGGGTCTGTTGTTGGTGGGTGTGTAGGGAAGAGTGGGGCTGGGTATGTTGTTGGTGGGTGTGTAGGGAAGAGAGGGGCTGGGTATGTTGGTGGGTGTGTAGGGAAGAGTGGGGCTGGGTATGTTGTTGGTGGGTGTGTAGGGAAGAGAGGGGCTGGGTATGTTGTTGGTGGGCGTGTAGGGAAGAGAGGGGCTGGGTATGTTGGTGGGTGTGTAGGGAAGAGTGGGCCTGGGTCTGTTGTTGGTGGGTATGTAGGGAAGAGTGGGGCTGGGTATGTTGTTGGTGGGTGTGTAGGGAAGAGAGGGGCTGGGTATGTTGGTGGGTGTGTAGGGAAGAGTGGGGCTGGGTCCGTTGTTGGTGGGTATGTAGGGAAGAGTGGGGCTGGGTATGTTGGTGGGTGTGTAGGGAAGAGTGGGGCTGGGTATGTTGTTGGTGGGTATGTAGGGAAGAGTGGGGCTGGGTATGTTGTTGGTGGGTGTGTAGGGAAGAGTGGGGCTGGGTATGTTGTTGGTGGGTGTGTAGGGAAGAGTGGGGCTGGGTATGTTGTTGGTGGGTGTGTAGGGAAGAGTGGGGCTGGGTATGTTGGTGGGTGTGTAGGGAAGAGTGGGGCTGGGTATGTTGGTGGGTGTGTAGGGAAGAGTGGGGCTGGGTATGTAGGGAAGAGTGGGGCTGGGTATGTAGGGAAGAGTGGGGCTGGGCATGTTGGTGGGTGTGTAGGGAAGAGAGGTGCTGGGTATGTTGGTGGGTGTGTAGGGAAGAGAGGGGCTGGGTATGTTGGTGGGTGTGTAGGGAAGAGAGGGGCTGGGTATGTTGTTGGTGGGTGTGTAGGGAAGAGAGGGGCTGGGTATGTTGGTGGGTGTGTAGGGAAGAGAGGGGCTGGGTATGTTGTTGGTGGGTGTGTAGGGAAGAGAGGGGCTGGGTATGTTGTTGGTGGGTGTGTAGGGAAGAGAGGGGCTGGGTATGTTGTTGGTGGGTGTGTAGGGAAGAGAGGGGCTGGGTATGTTGGTGGGTGTGTAGGGAAGAGTGGGGCTGGGTCCGTTGTTGGTGGGTATGTAGGGAAGAGTGGGGCTGGGTATGTTGTTGGTGGGTGTGTAGGGAAGAGTGGGGCTGGGTATGTTGTTGGTGGGTGTGTAGGGAAGAGAGGGGCTGGGTATGTTGTTGGTGGGTGTGTAGGGAAGAGTGGGGCTGGGTCCGTTGTTGGTGGGTGTGTAGGGAAGAGTGGGGCTGGGTATGTTGGTGGGTGTGTAGGGACGAGTGGGGCTGGGTATGTTGGTGGGTGTGTAGGGAAGAGTGGGGCTGGGTATGTTGTTGGTGGGTGTGTAGGGAAGAGAGGGGCTGGGTATGTTGTTGGTGGGTGTGTAGGGAAGAGTGAGGCTGGGTATGTTGTTGGTGGGTGTGTAGGGAAGAGTGGGGCTGGGTATGTTGGTGGGTGTGTAGGGAAGAGTGGGGCTGGGTATGTTGTTGGTGGGTGTGTAGGGAAGAGTGGGGCTGGGTATGTAGGGAAGAGTGGGGCTGGGTATGTAGGGAAGAGTGGGGCTGGGTATGTAGGGAAGAGTGGGGCTGGGTATGTAGGGAAGAGTGGGTCTGGGTATGTAGGGAAGAGTGGGTCTGGGTATGTAGGGAAGAGTGGGTCTGGGTATGTAGGGAAGAGTGGGGCTGGGTATGTAGGGAAGAGTGGGGCTGGGCATGTTGGTGGGTGTGTAGGGAAGAGAGGTGCTGGGTATGTTGGTGGGTGTGTAGGGAAGAGAGGGGCTGGGTATGTTGGTGGGTGTGTAGGGAAGAGAGGGGCTGGGTATGTTGTTGGTGGGTGTGTAGGGAAGAGAGGGGCTGGGTATGTTGTTGGTGGGTGTGTAGGGAAGAGAGGGGCTGGGTATGTTGTTGGTGGGTGTGTAGGGAAGAGTGGGGCTGGGTCCGTTGGTGGGTGTGTAGGGAAGAGTGGGGCTGGGTCCGTTGGTGGGTGTGTAGGGAAGAGAGGGGCTGGGTCCGTTGGTGGGTGTGTAGGGAAGAGTGGGGCTGGGTCCGTTGGTGGGTGTGTAGGGAAGAGAGGGGCTGGGTATGTTGGTGGGTGTGTAGGGAAGAGAGGGGCTGGGTATGTTGGTGGGTGTGTAGGGAAGAGAGGGGCTGGGTATGTTGTTGGTGGGTGTGTAGGGAAGAGAGGGGCTGGGTATGTTGTTGGTGGGTGTGTAGGGAAGAGAGGGGCTGGGTATGTTGGTGTGTAGGGAAGAGTGGGGCTGGGTCTGTTGTTGGTGGGTGTGTAGGGAAGAGTGGGGCTGGGTATGTTGTTGGTGGGTGTGTAGGGAAGAGAGGGGCAGGGTATGTTGGTGGGTGTGTAGGGAAGAGTGGGTCTGGGTATGTTGTTGGTGGGTGTGTAGGGAAGAGAGGGGCTGGGTATGTTGGTGGGTGTGTAGGGAAGAGAGGGGCTGGGTATGTTGGTGGGTGTGTAGGGAAGAGTGGGGCTGGGTCTGTTGTTGGTGGGTATGTAGGGAAGAGTGGGGCTGGGTATGTTGTTGGTGGGTGTGTAGGGAAGAGAGGGGCTGGGTATGTTGGTGGGTGTGTAGGGAAGAGTGGGGCTGGGTCCGTTGTTGGTGGGTATGTAGGGAAGAGTGGGGCTTGGTATGTTGTTGGTGGGTGTGTAGGGAAGAGTGGGGCTGGGTATGTTGTTGGTGGGTGTGTAGGGAAGAGAGGGGCTGGGTATGTTGGTGGGTGTGTAGGGAAGAGTGGGGCTGGGTCTGTTGTTGGTGGGTATGTAGGGAAGAGTGGGGCTGGGTATGTTGTTGGTGGGTGTGTAGGGAAGAGTGGGGCTGGGTATGTTGTTGGTGGGTGTGTAGGGAAGAGTGGGGCTGGGTATGTTGTTGGTGGGTGTGTAGGGAAGAGTGGGGCTGGGTATGTTGGTGGGTGTGTAGGGAAGAGTGGGGCTGGGTATGTTGTTGGTGGGTGTGTAGGGAAGAGTGGGGCTGGGTATGTAGGGAAGAGTGGGGCTGGGTATGTAGGGAAGAGTGGGGCTGGGCATTTTGTTGGTGGGTGTGTAGGGAAGAGAGGGGCTGGGTATGTTGGTGGGTGTGTAGGGAAGAGAGGGGCTGGGTATGTTGGTGGGTGTGTAGGGAAGAGAGGGGCTGGGTATGTTGTTGGTGGGTGTGTAGGGAAGAGTGGGGCTGGGTCCGTTGGTGGGTGTGTAGGGAAGAGAGGGGCTGGGTATGTTGTTGGTGGGTGTGTAGGGAAGAGAGGGGCTGGGTATGTTGTTGGTGGGTGTGTAGGGAAGAGAGGGGCTGGGTATGTTGGTGGGTGTGTAGGGAAGAGAGGGGCTGGGTATGTTGTTGGTGGGTGTGTAGGGAAGAGAGGGGCTGGGTATGTTGGTGGGTGTGTAGGGAAGAGTGGGGCTGGGTCCGTTGTTGGTGGGTGTGTAGGGAAGAGTGGGGCTGGGTATGTTGTTGGTGGGTGTGTAGGGAAGAGTGGGGCTGGGTATGTTGGTGGGTGTGTAGGGAAGAGTGGGGCTGGGTATGTTGTTGGTGGGTATGTAGGGAAGAGTGCGGCTGGGTATGTTGTTGGTGGGTGTGTAGGGAAGAGTGGGGCTGGGTATGTTGGTGGGTATGTAGGGAAGAGTGGCGCTGGGTATGTAGGGAAGAGTGGCGCTGGGTATGTAGGGAAGAGTGGGGCTGGGTATGTTGTTGGTGGGTGTGTAGGGAAGAGTGGGGCTGGGTATGTTGTTGGTGGGTGTGTAGGGAAGAGTGGGGCTGGGTATGTAGGGAAGAGTGGGGCTGGGTATGTTGTTGGTGGGTGTGTAGGGAAGAGTGGGGCTGGGTCTGTTGGTGGGTGTATAGGGAAGAGTGGGGCTGGGTCTGTTGTTGGTGGGTGTGTAGGGAAGAGTGGGGCTGGGTATGTTGTTGGTGGGTGTGTAGGGAAGAGTGGGGCTGGGTATGTTGTTGGTGGGTGTGTAGGGAAGAGTGGGGCTGGGTATGTTGGTGGGTGTGTAGGGAAGAGTGGGGCTGGGTATGTTGGTGGGTGTGTAGGGAAGAGTGGGGCTGGGTATGTTGGTGGGTGTGTAGGGAAGAGTGGGGCTGGGTATGTTGGTGGGTGTGTAGGGAAGAGTGGGGCTGGGTATGTTGGTGGGTGTGTAGGGAAGAGTGGGGCTGGGTATGTAGGGAAGAGTGGGGCTGGGTATGTAGGGAAGAGTGGGGCTGGGTATGTAGGGAAGAGTGGGGCTGGGTATGTAGGGAAGAGTGGGGCTGGGTATGTAGGGAAGAGTGGGGCTGGGTATGTTGGTGGGTGTGTAGGGAAGAGTGGGGCCGGGTATGTACGGAAGAGTGGGGCTGGGTATGTTGGTGGGTGTGTAGGGAAGAGTGGGGCCGGGTATGTTGCGGGGGTTGAGGGGGGTGCGGGGAAGAGTGGAGCCGGGCATGTTGCGGGTGTGGGGGGGGGTGCGGGGAAGAGTGGGGCCGGGCATGTTGTGGGTGGGGGTGTGGGGAAGAGTGGGGCTGGGCATGTTGCGGGTGGGGGTGTGGGGAAGAGTGGGGCCGGGTATGTTGCGGGTGGGGGTGCATGGAAGAGTGGGGCTGGGCATGTTGCGGGTGGGGTCTGCGGGGGTCTTGCCTGTATAGTGCAGTGTGGTGGGAGTTAATTTGTTGGCGCCATGGCAGTGCTAATTCTGATTCGGGTGTCGGTAGTGTATGGTGCTGTTGACACAAGATTCAAGGTTCCACGAGCTGCAAGGCACTACATGAACGGGGCAGGGTGATCTGTTTCAGTTGGTTGAATGGGAAGGCCCACCCCAATCAGCAGCAGGGTTTTTGGCTTGGTTTCCAGAGCGGGAACTGAACCAGTGACCTTTGAGTTCAGCACACAAGAGTGAGCAATGAGCCAAGGCTACTGCCTTTGTACAGTGTTCAAGGGGCAGGGAGGAGTGCTGCAGTGATGGTAAATCTGGCACCGGATGATAACTCTGGAGCAGCCTGTGGTTCTGTCAAGCTGGTGCTATCTTGCTGTGTCTGGTTTCTGCACAAGGGCAGGCTCTCCATTCTTTACTGTATGTATACAAGATAATGGGACAGTTCGTGAGCAAGCAGCTTGCTTTGTGCTTGGCTTTGCACAGACATCACGTAGTGTTGGTTGACACAAGGCCTGTGGCCCTGCAGGACTCTGGGAGCTGTCATTATCCAACAACAGCTTGAATTTACGCAGCGCCGCCTAGACAGTGATTCGGGGGGTGGGTTAGGGTTGGTTGCTTGGGAGGAAAGGGTGGGATTCAAGGAGGCCAGAGAGGCACGGGAGGCCTGAGAGAGGAAACCCAAAGTCCACAACCCTGGCAACTGAGGGCACAGCCAATGGGGGAGCGATTTAGAAAAGAAATCTACTCCTAAGCCTTTGAAAAGAAACTGGGCGGGGCGGGGGGGCGGTGCGCAGAGATCTTGCGGGGCCACGGGGCTGGAGGCTGGCGCAGAGGTCAGGAGTAGTGTGGTCCGGTGAATTTTTGACACAGTTCAGGCCGTTTGTCATCTTTCCTCTCGGGAGGTGGGGCCAGGATTGAGGGGGAGCTGTGGGTTGGGAAAACTGTGAGGTGGGGGGGTGTATTGGCAGATAGCGAGGGTTGGGGGGTGGGTGCGGGCTCTCTGGTTCTGCCAGGAGCCTGTGCATTCTAACAGAGTTACCAGCAGGGTTTAACTGTCCGATGGTTTGCGTTGTTCTGCTTGTCTGGTTGCTCTGGAGTCTGGGCTTACCCCCTCACCAGACTGGCTGAGCTGATGAGAAACAGTCGGTTTGTCAGAACCCAGCAAGGTCCAGCCTGGACCTCCCTGGGACCTTCCATGACAGCACCTTGACAGTCAGGAACCGTTATTGGGTTGTGTTTCAGCCCCTGCCCTGGTTTTGGCTCGTACAAAGAAGCTGTCAATAAGGGTTTCACCAGTAAGCTTTGGGTCACTCTGCTTTCTTCTCTAACCTTAGCAGTAGGACAGTATCACAGCGTATGTGTTGGATTGTGAGGAGGAATTGTTAAGCAAAGGAAAAGCCCGTGTAGTAATTCTGGTGCAGCACTGGGGGCTGTCTGGCCCTTTGAGTCCATGCTAGCCCTTCTGTGGAGGAATCCAGTCAGTCCCGTTTCCCCCCACTCCATCCCTAGAACCCTACAGATTTATTTCCCTCAAGTGCCAGTCTGATTTCCTTCCCTGAAACGATTAATTGTTTCCGCAAGGTTTAAATGTTCTGCCCGTTGTTCCTCTTCAGCGGTATTTTTTGATCAAGGTCTTCAACCCATGTCCTCACCTCTTTGTACCATATTTGGGAGCAGCTTTTCCTATCTGCCTTGTCTGAACTCACCATCATCTTGTACACCTTGCTGAAACCTCCCCAAACCACCTCCAACCCACCCTCACTTGTACCACCAGCATTTGTCACTGTGCCACTCTTCACCAACACGAAAGCTGACGAGGGACTAGTGAATTGCAGGCCCTGGGTACGTAGGAAACTAACTGGTCTTGAGCTGCCCATCTCCATGCATAAAACGCTGCCTCCATTTAAGCTGTTACTTCATTGTGAATGAGCCTCTGAGCTGCCGTAGCCATGAACCTCTGCTCCAGCAGGCTGCAGCCCAATTAGGGGCATATTGTCATGCTCACCTGAGGAGAGTCGGTCTCGCCAGCTGGTGAAATTGGTTAACCAATCAATAAACACCCCCTTGTTGGTGCCTGTTAGCCAGAAGGTAACCATGCGTCCTTGAGTGTAGCATTGCCGCTCTGGCCCCCTACACATCCCCAACTACCTTTGTCAGGCCACTGATGGCCCTGCCTTTAATATCCAGGGACAGGCTCCTGGAATTCCCACATCACACACCGCTAACTGTTTGTAAGGAGCACCTTAACATGCTGTCCTGGCACTCTGCTCACTGTGCCCACTGCCCCACGGTGCTCGCTGACCTCAGCTACAGCCTCATAGTGATGCTTACATTCTCACCTTCTCATTCAGGTCCATCCATTAGAAACCACTCAGTCTCTCTAATTTCCTTGAACCTCACAATCATCCAAGATGTTCACACTCCCTTTGTTCTGGTTTCTAAGCGCTTGCAATTTTAATCACTCCACCATTGGCAGCCGTGACTTCAGCTCTCTGAGCCACAAGCTCTGAAAGTCCCTCCCTCAATCACCCCAACTCCGACTGTCCCCAACCCCAGTTTCTTTCTTCCCTGCCTCTCCCAGACCTGCTGTCCCTCTACTTCCCTCCATTTCCTCCTTTTAGAAGCTGCTTTAAACCGCTCTAGGACCAAGCTCCTCGTCACCTGACCTATTATCTCCTTTTGTCTCGGTGTCAAGTTTTATTTATCAGTCCCAGTTCCTTGAAAGGGCGTGTTGCTTTCTGAAGAAATGCTGGGCAGACTATTGGCTTGTACCCACTAGAGGTGTCAGGGAGTCAGGGATGATTTCATTTCAGTGTAAAAGATCTGAATTGTCTTTACTGGGTGGGTGTGCAAAGGATGTTCCCATTTGTCAGAGAGTCTAGGACTAACGTTTGCTCACTGTTTTAAACAAAGGGACCTTCCATTGACCGAGAAGGAGAAATTTGTTCTCTGGTTAAGAGTCTTTAGAACTCTCTTCCTGAAGACATGAAGCAAGAGTAGCCTTTGAGTCTTTTTTAAGGCTACAAATATGGTTTCTTGACATTCAGTTCTCTGAAATTTATGTCGCAGGTAGACAGGCTGGTTAAGATGGTTTTTAGCACGCTTGCCGTCATTGCTCAGACCTTTGAGTACAAGAGTTGGGATGTCATGTTGAGATTGTACAGGATGGTGGAGAGACCTCTTGTAGTGTACTGTGTCCAGTTCTGGTCTCCCTGTTATAAGAAGGATGTTATTGAGCTGGAGAGGCTGCAGAAGAGATTTACCAGGATGTCCTGGGAGTGGATGGTTTGAGTTATAAGGAGAGGCTGGGACTTTCTTCACTGGAGCATTGGAGGTTAAGGGGTGACTTTGTACAAGTTTGTAGAAGTCATGAGGGGGTTAGACAAGGTGAATAGCAGGTGTCTTTTCCCTAGGGTGGGGGATTTCAAGACCAGGGGGCACATTAAGGTAAGAGGAAAAAGATTTAAAAAAGACTGAGGGGCGACTTTTTCTCTCTGTGATTCATGTGTGGAATGGACTTCTCAAGGAAGTGGTAAACGGCGGTACAGTTACATCATTTAAAAGCCATTTAGATAAGAACGTGATTGGGAAAGGTTTGGAGGGAAATGGTCAAAGTGCAGGCAGGTGGCACTTGTTTAGTTTGGCATTATAATTGGGGTGGACGGGTTGGACTAGATCTGTTTCCATGTGGTATGGCACTATGGCTGTGACTGTAATTTGGTGAAACATTATCAGAGGCTGTTGGAAATGATGAACAGGTTTGACGGGCTGAATGGCCATTACCTGTTAATTTGTATCCTTAGATGTAAGTAGTAAGACTATGAATAGGCCATTGGGCCCCTCGAGCCTGCTCTCCCATTCACTAAGATATGGCTGACCTGATTGTGGTTTAGCTTCCTCTCTTGCATGTTTAATGCTAATGTCCTTCAGCTTCCTTGTTGGTGAAGAATCTATCTACCTCCGTTTTAAAGATACTCACTGACTCCTGCCTCCCTCACCCTCTGGGGAAAGAGTTTTCCCAAAATTTAACAGTCCACAGGGAGAAGTTCTCCCTTTTTCTCCATCTTAAACTGGAGCCTTTATTCTGAAACTGAATCTGTTCGTTCTGGCTTCTCCCAACTTAGAATCATTGAATCCAAACAGTGCAGAATGTGACCATTCAGCATGTCTGCACTGACTTTCCAAAGAGCATCCTGCCCAAACTTAACCCCCCTCGCACTATTCCTTTAACCCTGCATTTCCTTTGGCCAACCCACTTAGCCTGCACATCCTGGGACACCATGGGCAATTTAGCACTGCCATTCCACCCTAACCAGCACGCCTTTGGTCTGTGGGTGGAAACCGGAGCACCCGATGCAGACACGGGGGGAATGTGCAAACTCCACACACCCAGGGCTGGAATCAAACCTGGGTCCCTAGCACTGTAAGGCAGCAGAGCTAACCACTGAGCACCAGAACTTCCATTCATCATCGACTCTGTCAGAAAGTGCTTATGCTGTTAGGGATGTTTACTATTTTAATGATGTTAAATGCAGGTTACTGATTTCTGTTTGTAACCTGATGGTGTATTCTGTGTCAGCGACCTGGGGTCTGGAGTTCCACTGTTATGGGTGGGTTGGCAGAGTTCAGGAGTGTGCATGACTATGTAGCCTGTAGTGCATTCAACAGTGATTTATTGCACTCAGCTGATCTTTTCGTATTTTAATACATTGGTCACGTGCACCAGCTTGCTTTTTCTCTGAAGGGAGCTGCCTCCCACACGCTAACAACAATGGCTCACATTAAAGTGCCATTAACTTTTAAACTAAAGAAATCCCAATCCCTTCCAAGTTACATGAGGTACAACGAGGAACTGAGCTAATGCCAGATGTCCATGAACTGAGTCTTGAGGAGGGTCTGAGGGGAGAGAGGGGTGTGGTAGAGGTGATGACCTGTCATTGCTATTGTTTGATTCCCAGCTAACATTCTGGGGACCCAGTATTGAATCCTATCCGTTGCAGACAGTGGAATTTGAATTCAATAATAATCTAGAATTAAGAGTCTATTGATGACCAGGAATTTGTTGTCAGTTGTTAGAAAATCCCATCTGGTTCACTTGTGTCCTTTAGGGAAGGAACCAGCCATCCTTACCTGGTCTGGTTTCCACATGACTCTCGATCCACAGCAATGTGGTTAGCTGTGAGGGATGGGCTTCAAATACTGACCTGGCCTCATCTTGGGAATAACAAAAAAAATGTTGACAGAGGTCAGGGAAATGAGCAAAAGATGATGGCTTTTGGAAGAACTGCAAATTCAGCCTCGTGGTGACAGTTACAACTGGACCGTCTCATTTTCTGAGTAAGATTCGTCTCTGCTCTTTTTGTGGGGATTTAAGTCAGATTTACTGCTCTGAAGCAGGCCTTTCAGCCCATCCGCCGTATGCTGGTGTTTATGCTGCAAATGCAGACATTCCCACCCCTGCTGATCCCACTGCGCCAGCAGTTGGTTTCTCCCTCATGCGTTCACCCAACAGCACCTTTCAATGTAGCAATGCTGTTACCCTCTATCACTCCCGTCGGAGCGAGTCCCACGTTCTCCCCGCTCCGAATGGAGACATTTCTCCTGGAATTCCCAGTGCCATTTATTAGTGACTATCACATGTTGGTGGCCCCCTGTTTTCATCTCCCAACGTGTGGGAACTTTTATTTTTACAGCAGTGTTATCCTTTAACAGTTTTGAAAAAAAATCTATAGCAGGCCACCTCTCAACCTCGGCGTGTCTCAAGGGTTCAGATTATACTGTTGCTGTGTACCATATCGGTACACTCCCTGTGACTATAGAGTTATAGCGTCGTAGAGGTCTATAGTGTGGTAGTGGAGCCTTTGGCCCAGCTTGCCCATTGCCACCCATTTTTTCACAATTAATCTAGTCCCATTTGGCAGTGTTTAGCCCATCCACATACCTGTCCAAATGTTTCTTAAATGACAAAATTGTGGTCGCTTTCACTACTACCTCTGGCAATCTGTTCTGTGTGCGGGTAAAAAGAAACTGTCCCTCTGGACCCTTTTGCATCTCTTCCCTCTCACCTTAAACTTATGCCCTTTCATTTTGGACTCCCTGCCATGGGGGTAAAGTTAGACGTGATTTACCGTATGTATGCCCCTTGTGATTTTATAGGTCACCCTTCAGCCTATCTGACTTGTTATTATAACTGAAACCTTCCAGCCCAGGTAGAATCCTAGTAAATCTTTTCTGCATTCTCAACTCCTCCAGCCCCTCTCTGTGCTTTGAAAATAAGGAGCCCAGAATTCAGCAGCTGACTAGGTGTGACCTAACCCAAGGGTGTTTGTGGAGGTTTAGACTTCATCTCCTGCAGACGTGTCCCGAGGCCAGCAGCACATTGGAGAACTGGAAAGAGCTTGAAGAGGAAGAACTGTCAGGTTTAGGGGTGTGGTAGCAAAGCAAAGCCAGCAATTGTTTCCCATCCCTAATTGCCTCTTGAATTCAGTGGCTTGCTAAAGATGTTTCAGAGGACTGTTGAGCCAACCTATACTTATAGGTGTGTGTAGAGCAGACCAGGTAAGGACGGCAGATTACCTTCCCTGAAGGTCCCTCAGTGAACCAGATGGGTTGTTACAACAGTCAGTGACGGGCACTGTTACTGAGACTAGGTTTCAATTTGAGATTTTTCATGATGAATTCAAATTCTTCCTTTGGAAATGGGCCAAGTGTGGGCAGGTGGGACTAGTTTAGTTAAGGAACATGGTTGGCATGAACTGGTTGGACCGAAGGGCCTGTTTCCATGTTGTATAACTCTGACTTGGTGGGCTTTGAAACCCATGCCCCCAGGCATTGTTTGGCTCTGTGCCTTCCTAGTCTCTCTTTAGATAACAAAGTGTGGGGTTGGAGGAACACAGCAGGCCAAGCAGCATCTCAGGAGCACAAAAGCTGACGTTTCGGGCCCTGACCCTTCATCAGAGAGGGGGATGGGGAGAAGGAACTGGAATAAATAGGGAGAGAGGGGGAGGCGGACCAAAGATGGATAGAGGAGAGGATAGGTGGAGAGGAGACAGACAAGTTAGAGGCGGGGATGGAGCTGGTAGAGGTGAGTGTAGATGGGGAGGGGATAGGTCAGTCCGGGAAGGACGGACAGGTCAAGGGGGCGGGATGAGGTTAGTAGGAAGGTGATCAGGGTGCGGCATGAGGTGGGAGGAGGCGATAGGTGAGAGGAAGAACAGGTTAGGCAGGCGGGGACGAGCTGGGCTGGTTTTGGGATGCATTGGGGGGAGGGAAGATTTTGAAGCTTGTGAAATCCACATTGATACAGTGATAATGGGAACTGCAGATGCTGGAGAATCCAAGATAACAAAGTGTGGAGCTGGATGAACACAGCAGGCCAAGGAGCATCTCTCTGATAAAGGGTCTAGGCCCAAAACGTCAGCTTTTGTGCTCCTGAGATGCTGCTTGGCCTGCTGTGTTCGTCCAGCCCCACACTTTTTTTTATCCCACATTGATACCATTGGGCTGCAGGATTCCCAAGCGGAATGTGAGTTGCTGTTCCTGCAACCTTCGGGTGGCATTGTGGCACTGCAGAAGGCCCGTGATGGGCATGTCGTCTGAGGAATGGGAGGGGGAGTTGAAATGGTTTGCGACTGGGAGGTGCGGTTGTTTATTGTGAACCGAGCGTAGGTGTTCTGGAAAGCGGTCCCCTAGCCTCCACTTGGTTTTCCCGATGTAGCGGAAGCCACAATTGGTACAGCGGATGCAGTATACCACATTGGCGGATGTGCAGGTGAACATCTGTTTGATGTGGAAAGTCTTCTTGGGGCCTGGGATAGGGAGAGGGAGGAGGTGTGGGGGCAAGTGTAGCACTTCCTGCAGTTGCAGGGGAAGGTGCCGGGTGTGGTGGGGCTGGAGCGGAGTGTGGAGTCCCGGAGAGAGTGGTCCCTCTGGAAAGCAGACAAGGGTGGAGAGGGGTAAACGTCTTTGCTGGAATTGGATTGCAGATGGCCCAAGTGTCGGAGTTTTACCACTCTTTAGCCCCTGATCCACCCCATCTCCTGGTGCCTGGCTATCTGTATCACAGTGGGCTAGTTAACGGTGACGTTTCTCATTAAGCCTGTCCCATTTCAGCTGGCATGGCACCTGAGGCTTTGATTCCCACTGATCTGGGCTAATGTCCTCCAGAGTGTTTGGCGCAGAGTAGCTGTTGAAATTGCATCCAAAGCAAAACTTTTTCTTAATTCATTTGTTGGATATGGGCATTGTTGGCTGTAACAGCATTTATAGGCCATTCCTGTTAGCCTGTTCCTCAAAAGAGAGTCCGTTCATCCTGGGGATCAGTCGAGTGTATCTTCTCTGAACTGCTTCAAATACAGTTATATCCCCCGTACCCCCCCTTCCCTGCCCCAACATAAGAAAGGGGACCGAAACCCTACACACAATTGCAATCATGACCTTCCCAGTGTGTTTGTACGGCTGTAGCAAGACTTCTGTACTGTTGTACTATGTCCCTCTTGACATACAAACGGTTTGCACTGCGAATAACTTCCTGCATCTGCATACTAACTTTCACATAATGGGAGAGCCAGATCCCTCTACATTTGCTAGGCTAGGTAGGGAAGGGGTTTGGCTCCACAGAGAACTGCTGTGGCCCCAGTGGGCCGAATGGCCAGCCTCGTGCGCTATTGAATCTTGTGATTCAAAGAAAGGGCTGGTCCGTGTTCTCCATTTACGCAAGCCGTGCGCCACTCTCGTGCCTGCCCATCTCACATAGAGTTCAGTTGTTATTCCCAGCACCAGCACAGACCATTCAGCTCTGTGGCTGTGTTTATGTTAAACACGTCCATTACTGTGTCCATTCCCTTCTGTTCCAGCCTCCCCAGGACTGTAACGATGCTGTTCCCCTGATCCATTCCCATGTGGAAACAAGCCCCCTTCCGCACATCTCACAACTCTGTGGTGTTCTCCTGAGTTCTTCCAGGATCATGACAGTGCAGACATAGGCCATCCAGCAAGTCTGGTATCCACTGGCTTGCTGGGCATGTTTTGGCTCTGTGACCCCTGCATGTCACTGGCTGAACCCCTCTTCAGTGGCTCGAATGAATCTGCCAAGTGATGGCGAGTCCAGTGAGGCAGAGATGTTGATCCCCTCAGCACTGCCTTGGTGCGAGGGGCAGGGGCATTGGAGTGGCACGCGGCAGAAGGCGGGAGACCCCATGCTTTTGGGAGATAAGTGCCAGGCACTGAGACCGGCAAGGAAGGTTGTACACAGGCCTGAGACCTGTCCCACGCCCCGAGCTTGCCAGCACTTTGTGTACGTTACCAGTCTTGTGATCATGAGGTCATCGTGTTCCACGTTGGGAGCAGAGCCTCAGGCACATCGACCTTGCTGCAGAGGGTTAGCTGGCTAAAAGCTCTCCTCGACAGCTTGTTTTTCATTCCCGTCATTTCCTGCCATTGGCTGCCCGAGCATTCACTCCCTCTCCGGGTAAAGTAGGGTGCGGGGTTCTGGTCCACTCACTTTCTCCTGCGGTTGTGGCAGAACCGTCAGTAATCGCTGGTGAATCTCCGCCTGCCCCCTGTATTGAAACCTTTCCTGGTTTGTCCCTCGCCGTTTTGGCAGGGTGGCATTTGGGAGCAAGCGTAGGCCCCTCTGCCTTTCCGACCAGCTCTGCCATTCAGTAAGTTTGTGGCTGATCTGATTTTCTTCTCAACTCCACCTTCCCAATATTCTCTCATCCCCTTGGTAATCAAGAACCTCTGCCTTAAACATAGTGAAAGATTCTGTATCCACTGCCTTTCCGAAGTCGCTTAACCCTCTGAAAGATAAAGAAATGTTTCCTCATCTCTGCCTTAAGTAGCCATCCTCTGATTAATAAGCATTGACCCCCGGTTCTAGATTCTCCCACGTGAGGAAACATCCTTTCAACACTCCAAGTCCCCTCAGGATCTTCTGTGTTTCAATTGAGTCACCGCTGACTCTCCTAAACTTCAGCGGATACAGGGCGTAGCCTACAGGGCCTTCACTCAAAAGGCACTCTGCTTCTTCTGGACATTAGCCTAGTAATCCCTCTCGGTCCTGTTTCCGATGCGTTAATGACCTTCTGTTGGCACAGTGACCAGTAATGTTTCCAGTACTGTGGTCTCACCAGTGCTGTGTATGACAGGAGGATAACCTGGCTCCTTGTGCATTCAGTTCCCCTCACACAACAAAAAATGACATTCTGTGAGCTTTCCTGATTACTTGCATCACCTGCTAACTAACCTTCCACAATTCTTGGGGCAGCACAGTGTCTCGGTGGTTACCACCTGCTGCCTCAGAGCGCCAGGGACCTGGGTTTGATTTGGGTGACTGTGTGGAGCTTGCAAATTCTCCCCGTGTCTGTGTGGGTTTTGTTCAGGGGCTCCGGTTTCCTCCCACAGTCCAAAGGTGTGCAGGCTAGGGTAGATTGGCCATGCTCATTTGTCCCATAGAGCCAGGGATGTCCAGACTGGGTGGGTTAGGAAGTTTAGGGTTACAGATATAGAGGGCTGGTTCTCGGTGGGATGCTCTTCAGAAGGTTGGTGTGAGATTTAATGGGCCAAATGTCTTGCTTCCACACTGTAAGGATTCTATTCCCTGATGCATGCAGTAGGAGACTCAAATCCCTCTGTATTTCAAAGCTCTGCAGCCTCTTGCTCTTTAGCCATGTGTGGAGGTGCCAGTATTAGACTAGGGTGGACAAAGCCCGAAGTCACATGATACCAGGTTCTAGACCCACAGGTTTATTTGAAATCATAAGCTTTCGGAGCGTTGCCCCTTCGTTGGGTGGCTTCATGGTTGTCTGTTTAGGTAATGTGCTGCTGCCTTATTCCTTCTGACAAAATGGGCAAGTTCGCACTTTGTTATTGTACTCCATTTGGCTGATTTTTGCTCATCGCTTGACCGACCACTTTGTATGTTCTTTGTGTACTCTTCACAACTCACTGTCTCCTACCTATCTCTGTGTCATCGGCAGCTGTCCCCCTTCAGTTCTTACATCCAAATCATTGGTATCAAGTACAAAGAATTACAGCCCCAACACTCAACCTAAACACTCGTGACATCCTACCAGCCTGTAGGAGACTCGTTTATTCCAACTCTCTGCTGTTGTTAGCCAAACAATCCTCTATGGCAATATGTTGCCCCTTCACCACATGCTTTCATTTTCTGCAATAAACTTTGTAGCACCTTATCAAACCCCTTCTGGAAATCTAAATGCGGTTGGTGAGGCCTCTTCTGAAATACTGTCTAATTCTGGTCGCCCTGTTATAGGAACGATATTATTAAGCTGCAGAGGGTTCAGAGAAGATTTATCAGGATGTTGCTGGAAATGGATGGTTTGAGTTATAAGGAGGGGCTGGGACTCTTTTCATGGGAGCGTAGGAGGCTGAGGGGGTTTGTAAAATCATGGAAGATAAAGTGAGTGGCAAGTGTCTTTTCCCCAGAGTGGGTGATTTTATGACAAGGGGGCATATTTTTAGGGTGAAAGGAGGAAGATTTAAAACAAAGATCCAAGGCAGTGTTTATTTGACACAGCGTGTGGTCTGTGTGGAACGAATTTCCAGGAGGAAGTGGTGGGTAGGGTAGAGTTACAATTACTTCAACAGGTTTAGACAAGTACGTGAATAAGAAATGTTTGGAGGGATACGGGTCAACTGCAGGCAGGTGGGACTAGCTTAGCTTGGGATTATCGACTGGTTGAACCAAAAGATCTCCTTCCGTGATGTGTGACTGTGTAAATCTATTTGTTCCTCTCTATCTACAGCACAACCTCTTCAAAGTACTCCAGGAAATGAGGTTGAACATGATTTTCCTTTGGCAGAACCATGTTGGCTCTCTGATGAAGGGTCTAGGCCCGAAACGTCAGCTTTTGTGCTCCTGAGATGCTGCTTGGCCTGCTGTGTTCATCCAGCCTCACATTTTATTAACCATGTTGGCTCTGCCTGATTACCTTGAATTTATCCAAATGCTCTGTTATAACTGATAATAGCTTCCAACATTTTCCCTGTGACAGATGTAGGGGTGGGCTGAGTTGGCACAGAGTGGTTGTGGGGAGGGGAGACACAAGAACTGGTGGGGTGGAGGAAGAGTCACATGGGATGTTCTCCCAGGATGATTGAAACCAAGAGAATTGGACCAGCCGTGGAGGTGACTTCCTGGGAAAGAGCTGTCTTTGTCCTGGCATCAGTGGACAGGATGGTGATGTCCTGGTGCTGAGAATAGTCCAGTAATCCAGGGGCTCAGATTCATGCTCAGAGGACAACAGCAGTAAAGCAATTTAAATTCAATGGCCGTAAATCTGGAATCGAAATTAGCCTTGTTTCATGGTGACTGTGAACTTGGCAATTTTCATTTTAGAAAAGATGAAGTACATTTGGTTTACTAATGTCCCTCGGAAAGGAAACCTTCCATCCTTACCCACTCTGGCCTACATGTGACTCCAAATCCACAGCCAGGTGATTGACTCTGAAGTGGCCAAAGATGCCAGGGCAATTTAGGGAACGGTGACTGGTACCTGCCAGCAACTGCCACATCCTAAAAGAAGAATATTTTTTCAAAAAAAAGGCTCCAGCTGTTCCTAGCTAATAAAATGTGAGGCTGGACGAACACAGCAGGCCAAGCAGCATCTCAGGAGCACAAAAGCTGACGTTTCGGGCCTAGACCCTACATCAGAGGCTTCATCAGAGCTCTGATGAAGGGTCTAGGCCCGAAACGTCAGCTTTTGTGCTCCTGAGATGCTGCTTGGCCTGCTGTGTTCGTCCAGCCTCACATTTTATTAGCTTGGAATCTCCAGCATCTGCAGTTCCCATTATCTCTCTCCAGCTGTTCCTGCCAGATTCCTCACTGTGCCTTCCAGTGCCATGTACGCAGTCACCACAGTTCGATTGGATTTGGTGGGGCTGTAGGCACTGTCGCTGTGCTTAAAGCTGCCCTTCCTGCGTTCTGACAGGCCTCCAGCGGTGCTGTTGGTTGGTTTCAGTTTATCCTCCTCCTTCCCCTCCCCAACGCCCTGTCTGTGTAACAAAGTCAGTGCCCCTCGCTGATCACCGTCAGTGCCCTCCTGGTTTTCACAGCTATAAGAGATAATGGGAACTGCAGATGCTGGAGAATTCCAAGATAATAAAATGTGAGGCTGGATGAACACAGCAGGCCAAGCAGCATCTCAGGAGCACAAAAGCTGACGTTTTGGGCCTAGACCCTTCATCAGAGAGGGGGATGGGGAGAGGGAACTGGAATAAATAGGGAGACAGGGGGAGGTGGACCGAAGATGGAGAGTAAAGAAGATAGGAGGAAAGAGTATAGGTGGGGAGGTAGGGAGGGGATAGGTCAGTCCAGGGAAGGAGGACAGGTCAAGGAAGTGGGATGAGGTTAGTAGGTAGATGGGGGTGCGGCTTGGGGTGGGAGGAAGGGATGGGTGAGAGGAAGAACCGGTTAGGGAGGCAGAGACAGGTTGGACTGGTTTTGGGATGCAGTGGGTGGGGGGGGAAGAGCTGGGCTGGTTGTGTGGTGCAGTGGGGGGAGGGGACGAACTGGGCTGGTTTAGGGATGCAGTAGGGGAAGGGGAGATTTTGAAACTGGTGAAGTCCACATTGATACCATTAGGCTGCAGGGTTCCCAGGCGGAATATGAGTTGCTGTTCCTGCAACCTTCGGGTGGCATCATTGTGGCAGTGCAGGAGGCCCATGATGGACATGTCATCTAGAGAATGGGAGGGGGAGTGGAAATGGTTTGCGACTGGGAGGTGCAGTTGTTTGTTGCGAACTGAACAGAGGTGTTCTGCAAAGCGGTCTCCAAGCCTCCGCTTGGTTTCCCCAATGTAGAGGAAGCCGCACCGGGTACAGTGGATGCAGTATGCCACATTGGCAGATGTGCAGGTGAACCTCTGCTTAATGTGGAATGTCATCTTGGGGCCTGGGATAGGGGTGAGGGAGGAGGTGTGGGGGCAAGTGTAGCATTTCCAGCGGTTGCAGGGGAAGGTGCCGTGTGTGGTGGGGTTGGAGGGCAGTGTGGAGCGAACAAGGGAGTCACGGAGAGAGTGGTCTCTCCGGAAAGCAGACAGGGGTGGGGATGGAAAAATGTCTTGGGTGGTGGGGTCGGATTGTAAATGGCGAAAGTGTCGGAAGGTGATGCGTTGTATCCGGAATCAACGGATCATCCTCCGACACTTTCGCCATTTACAATCCGACCCCACCACCCAAGATATTTTTCCATCCCCACCCCTGTCTGCTTTCCGGAGAGACCACTCTCTCCGTGACTCCCTTGTTCGCTCCACACTGCCCTCCAACCCCACCACACCCGGCACCTTCCCCTGCAACCGCAGGAAATGCGACACTTGCCCCCACACCTCCTCCCTCACCCCTATCCCAGGCCCCAAGATGACATTCCACATTAAGCAGAGGTTCACCTGCACATCTGTCAATGTGGTATACTGCATCCACTGTACCCGGTGCGGCTTCCTCTACATAGGGGAAACCAAGCGGAGGCTTGGGGACCGCTTTGCAGAACACCTCCGCTCAGTTCGCAACAAACAACTGCACCTCCCAGTCGCAAACCATTTCCACTCCCCCTCCCATTCTCTTGATGACATGTCCATCATGGGCCTCCTGCACTGCCACAATGATGCCACCCGAAGGTTGCAGGAACAGCAACTCATATTCCGCCTGGGAACCCTGCAGCCCAATGGTATCAATGTGGACTTCACCAGTTTCAAAATCTCCCCTTCCCCTACTGCATCCAAAAACCAGCCCAGTTCGTCCCCTCCCCCCACTGCACCACACAACCAGCCCAGCTCTTCCCCCCCCCACCCACTGCATCCCAAAACCAGTCCAACCTGTCTCTGCCTCCCTAACCTGTTCTTCCTCTCACCCATCCCTTCCTCCCACCCCAAGCCGCACCCCCATCTACCTACTAACCTCATCCCACTTCCTTGACCTGTCCGTCTTCCCTGGACTGACCTATCCCCTCCCTACCTCCCCACCTATACTCTCTCCACCTATCATCTTTACTCTCCATCTTGGGTCCGCCTCCCCCTCTCTCCCTATTTATTCGTTCCCTCCCCCCATCCCCCTCTTTCTGATGAAGGGTCTAGGCCCGAAACGTCAGCTTTTGTGCTCCTGAGATGCTGCTTGGCCTGCTGTGTTCATCCAGCCTCACATTTTATTATCTTGGTTTTCACAGCTCCCTGGTTAAAGCTGAAAGTGGGGTCTCCAACTTCAGGGCAGCTGGATCAAAGGGCCAGGGGAGTCAACCGCACGGAGAGTGGGCATGCTTCACTGCTTTCATTTCCTCGTTCGAAATCCCAGAAACCAGTGCTCCATTCCTGAAGGGACTGTGTGTGTGTGTCTGTGCGAGAGAGAGAGAAAGATTGACTGAGAAGAAGAGTTAAACTTGCAGTTAAACTTAGTGATCCTGCTGGCAGAACTTTTTCCCACGGTTTGACCCAGAGGGTGTGGGGGATTCTCTGTGTAGGAGATGGCAAGGAGGGGTTGGGGCAAAGGCGTGTTCCCCTCTAAGGCTGAGAGTTTGGAAAATGGTTGTGTCCAGAGGAGCAGCAGCCCTGTAGGTAGCGTTCCTATATCTCATGCACTTGGGAGCTCTTGTTTACACGAATATGACAGGCCTTGTGTTATGTTCCGTTACAAAGGCTGGGCACATGGATCAGCACTACCCAGGGCGATGGGTGGGAGGAGGTGTGCAGCAAGTGCCAGAGGGTGGTGGGCAGCCTGGAACACTCGGCCTGTCAGGGTGGTGCAGGCAGAAACCCTCATGACATTGAAGGAATATTTAGTTGTGCACTTGCAAGGCCAAGACCTTGTCCTCCCGTATCACCCCGCCAACCTCGGCGTACATTTATTATTCTTCGCCACCTACAATCCGAGCCCATAACCAAACAGACAATTCCCTCCCCATCTGCCTTTCGAAAGGAACGCTCTCTTTACGACTCCCTCATCAGCTCCACACTCCCCACTCATGTCCTTTAGGGAAGGAAACTGCCATCCTTACCTGGTCTGAGCCGACATGTGACTCCACACCCACAGCAATGTGCTTGACTCTGAAACACCCTCTGGGCAATTAGGGACAGGCAATGAATGCTGGCTCGGCCAGCGACACCCTCACCCCCCCCACCAACCTCCATCCAAGGCACCAAACAAACCTTCCACGTGAGACAGGAGTACACCTGCACATCCACCAACTTGGTCTACTGTATCCACTGTTCCCGATGCGGCCTCCGCATCTGCAATCTGTACACGACAAGCTACAGCACCTTCCGGTCGCCAACTATTTTAACATTCCCCCCTCCCACTCCCACTCTCTGGGTGACATGTCCGTCCTGGGCCTCCTCCAGTGCCACGGTGACACCACCCGCAGACTGGAGGAGCAGCACCTCATATTTCGCCTCAGGAGCCAATAACTCAATGGCCTAAACATGGAAATCACCAGTTTTAAAATCTCCCCACCTCCAGCCTCGTCCCATGACCAACCTTCCCTCTCACCCCGTCTCCTTGACCTGCCACGACCTGTCCATCATCTCTCCCACCTATCCACCCACCCCGCCCATTGCCTACCCACATCCACCTAACACAGGTCGGGGTTCAAGGGCAAGTGCTGGCTCGGGACTGGTGCAGGATGTCGAGACGAGGGAATGCACTCATTCGGTAATATCAGTGACTCCCACAGTTTACCACGACGTGCCGACATGGGACGGGGCTTGTGCCGAAAGTGGCGGCTAGTATGGACCTGCTGGGCTGAATGGCCTGCTTCTTGCCAATATGTTCCGTGATGCCCACTGTGTGAAAGTGTGAATTCCTTCTGGTGTTATTGTCATGGAGCGGGGCACTAGCAGGTGCCGTGGTGATTCTGAGAGTATTATTGGCCTCCATGGCCTAGAGGTACACGTGTCCTCAGGTTCCGCTCAGCTCACAAGCTCGCCTCCAGCTGCCATCTCCACGCTCCGAAGCCACCCCAGAGAAGCAGGCCGTTCAGCCCAACTGCTACGTGCCAGGCAGGAGAAGAGGCAGTCAGTTTATGCACAGCAAGCTCCCACAACCAGTGATCTGATAGTGACCAGAGATGCTGTTTTTGTGGTGTTGACTGAGGGATTGACCCAGGTCATGGGGTGGAGGGCAAAATGGGGAATTGACCTGGGGGAGGGGTAAGCTCCCCTGTCTCCTTTGAAACAGTGGCTGTGGGATCTTTCTTGAAACTACTGGGGTTCTCGGCTTGATACCTTAGCTGAAAGTTCTTAACAGTGTGACACTCCCTTGGTACTGCGCTTGAGTGTCAGTCTGGATTTGTGCACTCAAATCCTGGAATGGAACTTGAACTGTGAATACGGGAGGAGGCTGTTCAGCCCATCAAACCCTTGGCTGCCCTTTGGAACAGCTGTCAAATCATTACCTTCACCCGTGCTCCCACACCCCAAGCCCATCACATTGTAGAGCTGTACAGCACAGAAACATACCCTTTGGTCCACTTGTCCATGCCAGTCAGATCTCCTAAATTAATCTACTCCCGTTTGGCCCATATTTTGCCAAATCTTTCCTATTCATGTACCCGTCCAGATGCCTTTTAAATACTGTAATTGTACCAGCCCCCAGCACTTCCTCTGGCAGCTCATTCCATACATGCTCCACCCTCTGTGTGACTTACCCCTCTCACCTTTAAACCTATGCACTCTCAGCTTGGACTGTCATACCCTGGGGAAGAGAACATGGCCATTCGCCCTATCCATGCCCCTCCTGATTTTACCAGCTTCTATAAGGTCACCCCTCAGTCTCCTACGCTCCAAGGAAAACAGCCCCAGCCTATTCAGTCTCTCCCCATAGCTCAAACATCTTTTTGAGATTTTAAAAATTCCTTTTATTTTTCTTTCAACTTCTTAAAAGTTGTTTCCTGATTCTGGTGCCTGTCCAGAATTTCTGGTTGGAAAACACTGCTCGTTCCGAGTTCGTTTTTAAAAATCGCCCATCATCTTTTAGCTTGCCTTTTCCTAACCATTGTTTTCATAAATGGTTGCCTTCTAGTCACTGGCCAGTGAAAAACATTTTCTTAGTTGCTTCTAATGAGCTTAAATGTCAGAATGCGTCCCCCTCACTAAACCAGACAATGTCCTTCATTGAGCACAAAGGGCTGATTGAAGATGTATAATTAGGAAGCAAGTGGCTTAATTGTCAGATGGTCACTGTGGGTGTGTGGACTGTCCTCAGTCTGAATGCCTTGCACGATCTCTGTCTATTTAACTGTGCAAGTCCAGGGTTATGTGCCCCAGTTGTGTGTCCAGTGTTGAATGTACTTACTAAAACTGGGGTGTACCAACTTACTTGCTTTGGCCTCTTGGGGAATTAGTAGCATCATAGAATCCTTACACGGTGGAAAAGGCCAGTCGGCCACCCAGACCCATTGCTGCCCCCCTATCCTTGTAACCCTGCATGTCCCATGGCTAACCCGCCTCGCCTGCATATCCCTGGACACTAGGCAATTTAGCACCGCCGTTCCACCCTAACCGGCATATGTTTGGACTGTGGGAAGAAACCGGAGCACCTGGAGGAAACCCACCCAGACAGCGAAGGGTGGAATCAAACCTTGGTCCATGGTGCTTTGAGGCAGCAGTGCTAACCACTGAGCCACCGTGCTGCCCCAAATTGAGGGATATCAGGAGTAGGTTTGAAGGGCTGAATGGCCCACTCCTCCTGTTTCTCATGAATCTTGCATCAAGCTCTGAGGTCAGTTGAGATTTGTATTGGCTTGAGTTCCTTCTCTCTCCCACCACACGCACACGCGCACACAACCTCTGCAAGACCTATCTCTGCTCCGGCTGATAGTGATGAGGGAAGGGTTGCAGGGTCGGGCCACTGCAGGAAGAGGCTGTCCAGCATCCCATTCACTTAGATCATCCCCAAAAGCTGCGTGGACGTGTTGGTCCAAAGGGTCCATTTGACTCTATGACTCTGTGCCTGTCCAGCTGTGTTCTGAAATTGTGAAATTGTACAGTTGCCCAGTAAAGGCTTTCAGTTGTCTCCTTGTCACTACTAACGCCTCGCCCTTATCCCAAACCTCAACAGTTTCTACAGGGCAACATTGGGGTGTGTTCTGGATTTTTGCTCCTCTTTTGTGTGTGAAAGTGCTTTCTGATGACCCCTCTGTGCAGTCTGGCTTGAATTTGAGCACCCCCCCCCCACTCTGTCATAGGCTGTTTGGAGCACAGGAGCACAAGTAGGCCATTCGCCCCCTGGATCCTGCTCTGCCATTCAAGGCTGATACTCCAGCTTGCCACCATTTCCTGAGCTGACACCATACTTGCATCAAGCGGGCGAAATCGAATCACTCTCTGTCCTTAACTGACTTAATCGCTGTGCTTCTATCACCCTCGAGTTGTTTATCGGCTTGTTGCTGTTTGTGATTTGGCCACGTTCCAATCACAGCCACCCTTCCCCTGCGTAAAGTTCTGGTGCCGTCTAAATGCAAGTCTGTTCCTTTCGAAGCCGTGGCTGTGATTATGCCCGGGTGGTTAAATGTGTTGAGCCAGCTCGCAATCCTATTGCTAGCTGCCTGTGCGCCTGTTAATCTCCTTCAGTCTGTAACTAAAGAGGATAAGCTGTTGCCACCCGTATCATTTGCAGAAAGTGTTCGATGTTTTACCTTCAGTTTTATTTTCACCTGAAACTTTATGAAGACTTAGAGCCACAGAGCTGTACAGCACAGAAACGGACCTTTGGTCCAACTTGTCCATGCCGACCTGATATCCTCAATTAATCTAGTCCCATTTGCCAGTATTTGGACCATATCCCTCTACGCCCTTCCTACTCACGTACCCATCCAGATGCCTTTTAAATGTTGTACCAGTTTCCACCACTTCTGTACACATACCACCCTCTGCTTAAATATTTTCTGCCCCTCAGATCCTGTTTAAATCTTACCGCTCTCACCTTAAACCTATACCCTCTAGTTTTGGACTCCACAGCCCTGGGGAAAGGACCTTGACTACTCACCGTATCTGTGCTCCTCATGATGTTATAAACCTCTATAAGGTCACCCCCTCAGCCTCTGATGCTCCAGGGAAAATAGCGCCAGTCTATTCAGCCTCTCCCGACAGCTCAAACCCTCCAAATCAGGCAACATTCTTATGAATCTTTTCTGAACCCTTTCAAGTTTAACATCTCTGCCATGGCAGTGAGACCAGAACTGAACGCAGCATTCCAAAGTGGCCTAATCAAATGTCCTGTACACCGCAACGTCCCTCCCAATTCCTATACTCCATGCACTGACCGATAAAGACAAGTGAACCAAATGCTGCCTCCACTATCCTATCTACCTGTGACGCCACTTTCAGGGACCTGTGAACTTGCACTCCAAGGTCACTTTGCTCAGCGTCACTCCCCAGGACCTTACCATGAAGTGCACAAGTCCTGCCCTGAATTGCCTTTTCAAAATGCAGCTCCTCACATTTATCTAACTTAAACTCCACATCTGCCATGCCTCAGCCCATTGGCCCATCTGATCAGGGTCCCATTGTACTCCAAGATAACCACCTTTGCTGTCCTCCCGTTAACTTTGGTGTCATCTGCAAACTTACAAATTCCTTTATTCACATCCAAACCATTTATAAGTGACAAGAAGCAGTGGACCCAGCATCGATCCCTGTGGCACACCACTGGCCTCCAGTCTGAAAAGCAACCCTCCACCAGCTGGCTGAGTGTCAGATCTTAGTGTACACTAGGCGCTCCCTCAGCACTGCTGTTCTTATCCCAGCTGTCCATCGATTAGATTATATTCACCTTCCCTGTACTTATTTAACTAACTACCTTATCTAACTACCTCCTACACTACAACCTACGATCTCTGTGCACCCACTTCCCCAGCGATAACTGACTGCTTTTGCAATCCCAGTGTCCACCGCCTTCTACTTCCAGCCCAGCCCTTCAGTTGTCCGGGCGTTAGCTTTTGGACATGTTTTTTAGAAAATCATTTGGTTGTGGCCAATATTGTCTGTTGTTCCTCCTTAATTGCCCTCCAATGGCCCAGCTAGCTGGGCCATTTCAAAAGGCTGTTAAAGTGTCGATCCTGGTTGCTGTCGGCCTGGAATCATGTTGTTGTCCAGTTCCTCCTTAAGCAAGTTGCGGACGACTCCGACCAGAATGTTACAAATGAATTTGGCCAGATGTCCCACAATACTAAAGCAGTCAAATGAACACGAACACAAGCTGATACCAAAGCAGAACACTCCCTCTTTATTAGGACCAAATTACAATAATTTTACTGTCCAATAATCCTACTTGGCTGCTTACCATTAAACACTTCCTGAGTCTCTTGTAAGTTTACACAGTCGCTCTCTCTGTGGTCTGCGAAGCTGCTTTCTTCTCTTCTCTCCACTCCCTCCCCCCCCACCCCGGGGTGGTCAGCTGGTCTCTGCCGCTTGCCCTGCTGGTCTCTCTCAAAAGGCCTCAGATGGTTCCAAGCGAGAGCCTTTCAGACAGTCTTCTGGAACTTCCTGTAGTTCTGACCAATCAGGGAGACACACTTAATAGTTTGAAACAACAGTCAACCATTTAGAGATGGCAAGAACTGCAGATGCTGGAGTCAGAGATAACACACTGCGGAACTGGAGGGACAGAGCAGGCCAGGCAGCATCAGAGGAACAGGAAAGCTGGGTTCCCACCCGAGACATCAGCTTTCCTGCTCTTCTGATGCTGCCTGGCCTGCTGTGTTCAAAGCAAAATTACGGCACAGGAACAGGCCCTTTGGCCCTCCAAGCCTGCGCCCTTCCTCTATCTCCACATTGTGTTATCACAATCATTTAGATGGAATGCTACTGTCAAATTTCTTTATGTAGCATGACCTAGTGCCTTCCTGTCTGGGCTGCCCTTTGTTTAGTGGATAAGTTGTTGGGGGTGTCTGAGCAGACTGTTGCCTCTTACAGTATGCCAGTGTCACTAGCACCTGGCTGGTGTGTGGGTTTTGTGATTTCAGAGTTTCACTTGGCCAATGTACCCAGCATCCTTAGCTGTTTGGCCAAGTTGGCAACCTGTGTTTTAGCAGCCAGGAGCCAGCTGCAATGTTTAGACTAGATCGGGTCACGCCATTAGGTTTTTAAAACAAATGATGGCCATTATGGTCACAATTACTAATACTCCTATGTTACACATTGTTTTAATTTGACTTATTGTTGTGTTCACTGTTGTTAGGTTCAGTGAAAAATTTTGTTTTGCATGCAGTACAAAGTGCATTTGGGTAGTAGAACAGAGCGAGGAATGCAGTGTTACAGCTGCACAGAAGGTGCACAATGAGCAAAAGCAACATTAGATTTAAAATTTGAGAGGTCCTTTCAGAAATCTTACAACAGCAGCGAAGAAGCTGCTCCTGAATCTGTTGGAACATGTGTTTAAGCTTTTAAAACCTTGGGCCTGACGGAAGTGGTTGGAAGAGATTAGAACCGGAGTAGGAGGGGTCTTTGATTATGTTGGCTGCCTTCTCGAAGCACCAAGAAGTGTAGATGCAGCTGGCGATGGGAAGCTGGCTTGCTTGACGGCCTCCCTGTAGTGTCTCTCGGTCCTGGGCAGAGCACTTGCTGTACCAAAACGGGAGCAGGATTCAGCCTTCCGTGGCTGCTGCACCATTCAGTATGATCATGGCTGATTATCCAACTCGGTCCCCTGTTCCTGCTTTTTCCCTCCATACCCTTTTGATCCCTTCAGTCCTAAGAATTATATTCTAACTCCTTCTTGAAAACATTGACCTCAACTGTCTTCCATGGCTGTCTGGATAATTGAACTTAAATTCCACCCACTGCCACTGTGGTGGGATTTGAAGCCAGCACATTAACCTGAGCCTCTGTGTTATTAGTGCCTTCACATTGCCACAAGGCCATCAGAGGCCACTCACCACCTCAGCCACTCTCCCAAAAAACCCCTCTGAATGTTCCTTCAATCATGTTTTCAGGCCATTGGCATTCCATCATGACCTGAGATGAAATAATTTGCTTGATCAGGATTCACAAGAATGACCCCAGGAATGAAGAGGTTTTGGTTACATAAGAAGGAGAATGCTGGGCCTGTTCTCCCTCAAGCACAGGAGGTTTGAAGGGTGTGCTCAAAGTTGCAAGGGGTTTAGGTAAAGTTTTAAATTAAAATAAAGCAAACTTATTAAGAAGGCTGTCTAAAATTACAAAGTGATCATGATCAATTGAATCAGTGGGCTGAGGAGTGGCAGATGGAGTTTAATTTGGATAAATGCGAGGCAGGATTTGTGACAACACAGTGTGGAGCTGGAGGGACACAGGCCAGGCAGCATCGGAGGAGAAAGAAAGTTGACGTTTCGGGTCAGAACCCTTCTTCAGAACTGGGAAGGGGTAGGGGGCTGGGAAATAAACAGAGGACATGTGGGTCTGGGAAAGGTAGGTGGGATGGTGATAGATGAGTACAGGTAGGCAGTGGTAGGGATTAGTCAGTGGGATGGGTGGGCCGGATAGATGGGAGAGAGGATGGACAGGTTGTGTTGGGTCAAAGAGGTGGGGACGAGAGGGAGGCTTGGACATGGAATGAGGCCGGGGTGGGAAGATTTTAAAACCGGTGAGGTTCACGTTTAGGCCATTGGGCTGTCGGCTCCCGAGGCAGAATATGAGGTGCTGCTCCTCCAGTTTGCGGGTGGTGTCACCGTGGCATTGGAGGAAGCCCAGGACAGACATGTCACCCAGGGAGTGGGAGGGGCAGTTAAAATAATTGGCAACCGGGAGGTGTTGTAGATTGTTGCGTCGAGGGCGCAGATGCTGTACAAAATGGTTTCCGAGTCTACGCTTGGTCTCGCTGATGTAGAGGAGGCCACATTGGGAGCAGTGGTTGCAGTAAACCAAGTAGATGGATGTGCAGATGAACCCCTGTCTAATGTGGAAGGTTTGTTTTGGGCCTCGAATGGAGGTGAGGCAGGGGGAGGTGTACGGGCAGGTGTAACACTTCCTGCGGTTGCAGGGAAAGTTGCTGGGTGTGGTGGGCTTAATGGGGAGTGTGAAGCAGACGAGAGAGTTGCAGAGAGAGCGGCCCCTCTGGAAGGCAGGTAGGGGTGGGGGAGGGAACTATCTCTTTGGCCATGGGGTTGGATTGTGGGTGGCAGAAATGGAGGAGAATGTTACGTTGGACGCGGAGGACAGTGGGGTGGTACGTAAGGGGGATTCTGCCTTTAGTTTTATTGGGGTGAGGGGATGTGAGGGCAGAAGTGCACAGACTGGAAGAGATTTGGTTGAGGGCATTTTTGATCACCAGAGGGGGCAAGTTGCAATTAAAAGCAGGGCTCTGGGTAGAACAGAGATACCTAGAGGTTCAGGCTCTTAATTCTTTGAAGTGTGTGCCACATGTAGATAGAGAGGTTAAGAAGACATTTTGCATGCTTGCACTCATTACTCAGATCTTGGAGTATTGGAGTTGGGAAGTTGTATTGAGGTTGTGCAGGGTGTTGGTGAGGCATCTTCTGGAATACTGTGCGCAGTTCTGGTCGTCCTGCTCCAAGAAGGATGTTCGTAAACAGGAGAGGGTTCCAAAGAGGTTAACCAGGGTGTAGCTGGAAATGGACGGTTTGAGTTGTAACAAGAATAGACTGGAAATTTCTGAAGAGGGGCTCTGACCTGAAATGTCAGCTTTCCTGTTCCTTTGATGCTGCGTGGCTTGCTGCGTCCATCCAGCTTCATGCCGTGTTATCTCAGATTCTCCAGCATCGGCAGTCACTGCTATCGCTGGATCGACTGGGACTATTTTCACTGGAGCAGAGCAGTTTGAGGGGTGACCTTATAGAGGTTTGTAAAAGCATGAGGTGAATGACAAGTGCCTTTTCCCCAGGCAGGGGGATTTCAAGGCAAGGGGACATATTTTTAAAACGAGGAGGGAGATTTAAAAAAGACAACTTTATTTTTTACACAGAGCGTGGTTCGTGTATGGAATGAACTTCCAGAGGAAGTGGTGGATGTGGATCCAGTTACAATGTGTAAAAGACATTTGGTTAGGTACATGAATAGGAGGGGTTTGGAGGAACATGGGCCAGGAGCAGGCAGGTGGGCCTGGTTTAGTTGGGGATTATGGTCAGCACGGACTGGTTGGACCGAAGGGTCTGTTTCTCTGCTGCGTGACTGTGTATCCAGGACCTCTGAGCTTAGAGGAAACTGTTCGGCTGCACGTGTGAAGAGGAAAAAATGTGTTAGCATTTTGAGTCTTAAATGATTTGATGAGCCAAAGGGGCTCTGCTGTGCTGTGACTCTTCGTCAGAGCAAGTTAGGAATTATAACGTGCTGCCTGTCAGGTTGGTGGGTGAGGATTCAATAATAGCTTTCAAAAAGAGAATTGGTAAATATTTGAAGAGGGAAAAATAATTGCAGGGAATGGGGGAAGAGCAGAGAAAAGTACCAGCTGAAGACTCGATGGGCCGAATGGCTGCATCCTGTTTACAATAGTCTTACCCAGTCAATAGCCCTTACACTGCTGAATCAACAGCATGTCCAGATATTGCTTAGCCCTTACTGTGGCTATGTAGTACAGCAAACCTTTTATTAACTGGGACTTATGGGACCAGGAGTGTGATCAAATATTCTGGTTGGTCCACATATCGATGTAAAATGTGTCTTTGTTTTTGCAAAAGCCTGACTGTGCATTGAAATGGCACAGGCAGTTCCTCTGGGCCATCTGGGTTTGGATTAGCCCAGATGCTGCCTGTTTCCGACCACACGATGGAGCTCGGTGTCTTTACAAGTGCTTGCTGTCTTGACAAGCAGATTGAGATGCAGCCCTGTGCTGTCTGAACTATCTTGTGTAAGCAACTTTATTGAAGGATGGCAGAGACCTTGTGCTGAACCCAATGTCCAGATCAAACACTCTCAGGACAGGTGCAGAAAGTACAGTAAAGCTCCCTCTACATGGCACCTATCAGGCAGCCCCAGCACAGGTACAGCGTGGGGTTAGATAGAACAAAGCTCCCTCTACGCTGTCTCCAACAGCCACTCCTTGGGTCTTGCAGGAGGATTGTGTGATGGGAAGGGATGGGATGTTTTCAGTGAGCTGGTTGGACATTGATTGGAACCTCTCCCAGTGATGGGGTTGAGTGAAAGGGGTTGGAGAGGGTCTTGTCATTAGAAATGAGCCAAAGGGGTGAAGATAGCTCCTCAGATTCCATGTGAACAAACTCTGGCTGTGGAGAGCTCAGAGAAACGTCGCCCTTGTTAATTCCAAGGTGTTGCCTTGGTAAATGCCTTTGCAAGATTGTCATGGGGGCTATCACTACTGGCTGTGTGGTGCAGATGGGAGTTGCTGTGTTTCTCTGCACTGAACAGAGGTAGTACCCTCTGCCCCATGTTGTCTGAGTTGTCATTCAGTTGAACGTTAGTCCCCTCGGGCTTTATATTCCCTTCAAATCGAGTAAGCATCTATGTGTGCCTTGTCTTTCCTGCCCCACTGTTATCTGCCTTAATGCGCCCCCCCCCCCCCCCCCCCCCCCCCGCCGCCTCACTCACTGTGAGCCCTGTCGTGATGAGGTATCCCCTTCAGGCTCGTGAGCCCAGTGTTTCACAAGTCCAGTCACCACTGGTTCACATGGCGTTCAGTGTATGTTGCATCCCTAGTTCCAAATGTAGTCATTGCGATGCTCCCACGCCTGTCCTGTGACAGCGTGGAAGTGGGCAGAATAAGCCGGCTGGAATTCAAGCACAAAGACCTTCGCGTCATTTGTGAACATTGCATTAGTGTCTGTGACATTTGGAGACATTCTGGAACATTCTGATCTCATGGTTGGGCCATGTTTACACTCGTGTTCCCGTAAGGGCGCCAGCAATTTTCTAGGTGGGGACTCTTAGCGATTCTAATCCCTATAAACCAGGCATTTCGGTGCTATCACACCACGAGTAACCCTTACCCTGCTGTATAAATAATTCTATACTGTGTGTAACCCACAGTCTGCTGGATACCTCTATACTCTCACCCAGTCAATAGCCCTTACACTGCTGAATCAATGGCATGTGCAGACATTGCGTAGCCCTTACTCTGGCTATGTAGTACAGCAAACCTTTTATTAACTGGGACTTACGGGACCAGGCGTGTGATCAAATATTCTGGTTGGTCCACATAATCAATGTAAAGACACACACTAAGTAATGGAAGTGTAATGGGCCTACACACTTGCACTTTATTTACAGCATAATTCACTTAAATAATAACGTGACTTTGCTGGAAATAAAACATACCAGCAGAGAGCCTTCTCCCACCCTCAGCTGACTACTTGGAGCTGGTGATAATACTGGTTTGAGGTATGTCATTTTTGCCAGTTTGAGGGTACCATTTAAAACGAAGTTTGCTGTGACTCCACGCAGTTGCAAAACATAACCATCGCTGCGTGGTATAATGAAAGCACTGTAGTTGTGTTGTGAAGAGCAGTTTCTGTGGCTGTGGCTCATCGGGTAGACTGATGTCCCATCATAATCCACCCCACCCCCACTGCAGTTACCACCTAAACCACACATGGCTATCAATTCCCCGTGCAAACCTTCCCTTTTCTCATCTGTGACACGTTGTAATTCAACCATCAGCAGTAGGTTCTTCCAACTTAACCCCTCAGGTTGTACTGTATTTAGGGGAGACAGTGGCCTAGTGGCATTGTTGCTGGACTGTTAATCCAGAGACCCAGCTAATGTTCCGGGGATAATAGGAACTGCAGATGCTGCAGAATCCGAGACAACAAGGTGTAGAGCTGGATGAACGCAGCAGGCCACGCAGCATCTTAGGAGCAGGAAAGCTGACGTTTCAGGCCTAGACCCTTCAGAAAATTTTTGGTCTAGGCCTGAAATGTCAACTTTCCTGGTCCTCTGACGCTGCTTGGCCTGCTGTGTTCATCCAGCTCTACACCTTGTTATCTCTCATGTTCTGGGGACCCAGGTTGACCCAGTCCTTTAAGGAAGGAAACCACCGTCCTTCCCTGGCCTGGCCTGCATGTGACTCCGGACCCACAGCAATGTGGTTGACTCGAAACTCTAGGCAATTAGGGACGGGCAATAAATGCTGGCTCACCCAGCGATGCCCAAATCCTGTGAATGAATTTTTAAGAAAAAAAGAAGTGTTGGGCCTGCTTCCTGCCTTATTTGATGACTGTGTGCACCATGCCAGGTAACAGTGTTAAATAAATCAATACTTAGCTATCACATCCTTTCAAATCACTCTTGGATTAGCACGGGGATGCTTGCTGTAGGACTCTGTCTGCTGTCCTGTTTCAGTCTCTCTTGGTTCTAACGGCCTCCTCCCTATTCACCAATTTTCCACCCCACCCCCCTCCACATAACTCAACATCAGGACACAGACCAGTTATTCCTCTCAATGTAGTGGCTACTCACTTGCTTATTTTTCGGCCCATCCTTACAGGAAGGCACAGGTAAAGGGAGGACTCCAGTAAAATTGATTCAGTGACAAGTGTGGGAGAGTGCAGCAACAGCAGCCTCAGGCATGCTGTAAACAGAGATAAGGACCTACTGAGGCCACAGGCCAGGACTCTGCACATGCTAAACAGCAGAAGCTCCATGCCGCACACAGAGCTGAATCATTCCCCTCATTCCTGTTCCCATCCCAAATCGAGACCTTGCTTGATCGGTCATAATTTGATTTATTTTGACGTTTATAAAGTGTTGGCTCACTCAAACACAAGCACAGATTTTGCTTTAGTAATGAAACTGAAGTTTATTGACTTTTAAAAAAAAACAAACTATCATCTTAACACACATGCAAAGATTTTTAGACACACAGGAAAAGTAAAATTTGGATAATCACAAAACACACCTTTACAAATTAAAAAGGAAAACTACAGCCTTTTGTAAAGTACCCCGAAACATCATTTGTACGGTATTCACACCAGATCCTTTGTCTCTCTCACCTCTATAGGTTTAACTTTTCGACTGGTTAGCTTCTTCCTGGAGTTAGTGTATATCTGAGATTAACCATATTCTGCTTTAAGTAACTCCTTATGAGGTTTATCCCAACACTTCTGATTCGGGCCTATCACTGATTCTTTAAGGTAATCTAGTATCAATATATCCTTCTCAGGGGTGCTGGACTCTGCAAGCACCTTCTTTGCAGGACCTGTGAGGACTGCCCAGAGCTCAAAGTAAAGCAAAGCAATATCTCTCTTAAGCTAAGGTGTTTTCTTTAAACCTGAGGTGTATAGTTCCTTGAACCTGGAATCGCAGGTCGGCAAGGTAGTGAAGAATTTGGTATGCTTGCTTTGATTGGTCGGTGCGTTCAGTTTAGGCATTGGAACATCATGCTGCGACTGTGCAGGATGGTTTGAGAGGCCACTTTTGGAATACTGCGTTCAGGTGTGGTCTCCCTGCTATAGGAGAGAAGTTGTTAAGCTTAAAAGAGTTCAGAAAAGAACAAGGACGCTGCCATGGTTGGAGGGTTTGAGCTGCAGGGAGAGGCTGAACAGGTCGGGGTTGTTTTTCCTTGGAACGTCAGAGGCTGAGGGCTGACCTTATAGAGGTTTGTAAAATCATGAGGGGCCTGGATGAATAGCCAAGGTCTTTTTCCTAACAGAGGGGAGTCCAACACTAAAGGGCATAGATTTAAGGTGAGAGGGGAAAGATTGACAAGGGACCTGAGGGGCAACTTCTTCCACGCAGAGGGTGGTGCGTGTGTGGAAGGAGCTGCCAGAGGAAGTGGTGGGGACTGGCACAGTTACAGTATTTACAAGGCATCTGGATGGTGCATGAGTAGCAAGGGTTAAGAGGGCTCTGAAGAGTTGCCGAGGCTTGAAACATTAGTGTGCTCTCTCCACGGATGCTGCATGACCCACTGTAATTTCCGGTTATTTTTGTTTTCAGTCAGAGTTGAGAGGGATTTGGGCCCAATGCTGGCAAATGGGACTGGATTAATTTAGGATATCTGGGTCAGAATGGTCAAGTTGGACCAAAGGGTTTGTTGCAGTGGCGTACAACTTTGAATCCTACTTTCTAAACTGGAGTTTGTTTATCTGGTTCAGAGGTACCAATGTACGCTAAAACCTTTCGATCTAAAGCTAGGTCTCAAAACCTGTGTTCAAGGAAATCGCTGTGGCTGCAGAAGTATTTATTTATTATTAACTTCAGACACCCAGAAGACCCACGTTAATAACGCAAAACCCAAAAAAGTTTGAAGTGACTCAACAATATACTATAAATTTCAGTCTGCATTTCTTGCCCCCAGTGGATCAGATCAAAATGCTTGTAGTATTGGTACATCTCAGCATGAACAACCGTGAAGTTCCACGCACGTTCCCCATCCTCCGCAAAGTGAAAACCCCTTCAACATTGTTGAGAGGAAACGGAGGCTGGGTTGGCCCTGCTTCTTCTAGGTTGGACACGTTAGAGCCGTTGTCCACATGGTTGGGTCTGGTAGTTTTACAGGAATGACTTGGCTAGGGCCGTGGCTAGCTCTGAAACGTTAACCCTTCTGCTCGACCGGTTAGAGGCCATGTCCTCCATCACCTCCCCTCCGCCCCAGAGTCAGCAGTGGGGATGTTTGTTGCTGATTACACCATGCATGCTCACAAATGAGCTTTCTCCAGGGGCTGCACAATCTTTTTTTTTAAGAAGGTAAGAGAGAGGTAAAAGTGGACATTAGATTACTGGGATATGAGGATGGGTAAGCAATAGTGGGGAGCAAAGGTATGGAGGAGGTACTACGCTATCCCAGCAACATGCATCTGCTTATCCAAGGACTGTCTAAATACCCCTAATGTGGGCTTTGAAAAGTACCAGACTGGGTAGTGAAGTACTTCGGGAATTGCTGAGAAATGCCGTGAAGGTGTTTCAGAAAGGCTCGGTGTTGTCCTCAGAACCGCAGCCCTTGCGGTTACAGCGGACCAGTCTGGCTCCATGACGCAGTTATCCCTCGACCAGTTTGTCTGGTCGAAGGTGGAACTGAAGGAGAAGGAGCCCTTAGGTTGATGCTGGCTGTTCCACTCCAGCCAGAGCATCACTGACCATCCTTACTCCTCATGGTGCTATTGCTGGAGACGGAGTGCGACAGAGGTTCACCAGACTCTTCCCCCAAATAGCACGACTGGCCTCCAGAGAGACATTGCACACACTAGGCCTGCGTTCTCTTAGAGCTCTAAAGAACGAGGGGTGATCGCATTGAAGCCAGCCACATACTGAAAGGGGACGCAATTGCCGAGTGGTATTATTGCTGGGCTGTTAATCCAGGAGACCCGGGTACAAAACCCGCCACGGAAGATGGTGGAATTTCAATTCTTTTCTTAAAAAAAAAGTCCATTTTCAGGGAAAATCTGATCCGGTTCATTAATGTCCTTTTAGGGAAGGAAACTGCCATCCTTGCCTGGCCTGGCTTACTTATGACTCCAGACCCACAGCAATGTGCTTGACTCTGAGATGCCCTCTCAGCAGCTCGGGATGGGCCATCAGCGCTGGCCTGTCTACACCCTCATCCTGTGAACGACTGTCTTTTTCTTTGAATTTTCAACGTCCCCCCTGGTTGGGGAGCCTAGAACCGGGGTGGGGTTGGAGAACACCGCTATCGCTAGGGTTCAAGATGAGAATGTTTTTTATTTGGAGAGTGGTGAACGTTTGGAGTTCTCTACCACAGAGGGCTCAGTCTGTTTAGTGCAGAAATTGATAGTGCCACTGATAACCAGAAATCTGAGTTATGGGGATGGGCTGAGTAAAAGGCTTTGAAATGTTCAATCAGTCTTGATCGTAGTGAATGGCAGGCCAGGCTGGACGGGCTGAATGGCCAGCTGTGTTCCGTCACCAGAGGTGCTCGTTTCCTCCTCTGGAACAGTTAACCTTTGGGAAGCGGGGATGCCAACGCTGCGCAGTGGCCTCGCTCTGATTTCTTCTCCCCTTGTAGAAAAGTTTAAGCCTGTTCGGTGCCCTGCTACAAAATGTGGCACAGACTTTTGAGAGTCATCTCCCCCGCCCTGTCTCCCTCGCTGTCTCTCTCCTCCCCCACATGGCCCCTTATTTGTTGGTTATCCCACTACTGTACATGCGCAGCTACTTCTAATAAGCCCAATTACCATTTCAAAGCGAGCAGACCAAGACTTTCTTGTGTGCCCAAGTGTCACACTGCTCATAAACAAGGGTATTATTTACTTGCAAGCTGCATTAACTCCTGCGTGAGAGAGGCTTACAAACCCCATTCTTGCATGCAGCACAGTTCAGACTATGCTGGGGCTCACTACCATCCAGTAGCACATCAGTTAATACAATTTAGCATCGAGTGCCCTTTCCGAACACAATCCTTAACTGTTGCAGCGCAAACTCGGCATAGGATCTCCCTGTCGAATATCAAGTCACTGTGCTGTATATAGAAAGCATGTGCTTTGCATTCTTATCACTCGCAGGTGTCAGTGTGCTTGAGATGCTCGAGGCTGCAACGTAGCCTCTTGCCACCAAAGCACCTGCGATATCTTGCTGTTGGATGGGAGGTTCTCCGCACCACCAGCTGAGGCGCTCCCCTGCTGAGCATATCCCCGCTCCCTGGGCCTTCAATCAAGCACATCAACATTGAACAGCCCGGCCCGTGTCTGAGCCCCCGATGTTGGCAATGTGAGCCAAGGTGGGGTGGGCGGAGTAACATGGCAGGCCGGGTAGAGAGCAGAACGGGCACAAGGGGCTGAAGATCCTCCTGCTGTTCCTCCCGGCAGCGAAAGGTTTGGAGAGAGGCTTGGCACGGGCACAGGCGCAGGGCAGGAGCTGGTGGGAGTACTCTGTTCCCTGCCAACCAGTCACAGCAAGCAGCGTGGGCTGATGGGCCACACTCGCTCTGAATATTAAGACAGAGGGACGATCAGTTCTCAGCAGCAGGACGGCAGCGTCTCCCACATTTGTTGCATGCCCCCATCCTCCGTATGTTTCTGTACCCAACGAAACCGAAAGTCTTGGTTCTCTCCCCCCCCCCCCCGCCTTCCCAACACCAGAGCGGGTATCCAGCGCTGCTCTGCTCGGGTAGCCGTCCCCTTGCGTCAAAAAAACAAGGACGCCCTGGCCGCTCCGCCCCTCTAGATCATGCTGTCAGCTCAGGAGATGTCCATCGCCCGCTCCAGCAGCTGTTGCATTAACAACAACAGCTTTCAGCGACAGCAGCACCGTTTCGGGGCCCTGTCCCCACCGCGCAGCCAGCAGCAGGGGCCTGAGGCTCGGGCGGGCAGCCTCACCGGCGTGAGGAACAGCAACACCTACAGCCACAACCTGGACAAGAACCTCCTGTCGCTGCTGCGGTTCTTCCACAGGTAACGGTGCCGAGGTTTCCAACAGACCCCGCGTCCGTGTAGCGCCTGTTGTCATCACCGTCTGTTTTTTGTGGCCAAGTCGTTATTCAATGGTAGTTAGTCACCAACAAGTGGAGTGAGCAGAACCTCCTCCCGCCTTTGCCTGTTCGCCAAGCAGTCTGTCTGTGCACAGCAGGATCCCGCAGAGTGTTCAGAGAGCTGGCAATTTGATGTTCAGTTGAGAGGTTTACAGAAGTAGGAGAAATTCCTCCTTTCCCTTTGGGCAGGCAGGTGTAATGGTCGTTCAGTGCGACTGAGGTTATGGGCTGGAGAGAAGGCTCGAACATGCAGTTACCCACCTCTAGGAGTGAGGGCATACGCAGGTAGAGGCCATTCAGCCCGTCGAGGCTGCATCAATTCTCTGAAGAGCATCCCACCCAGACCTAGCCATCCCCTGTAATCCTGCATTTCCCACGGTAAATCCATTTAACCTCCGCATCCCTGGATACTTTGGGCAATTTTCCACGGCTAGCCCACCCTAACCTGCTTTGGACTGTGGGAGGAAACCAGAGCATCCAGAGGGACCCCACGCAGACACCAGGAGAATGTGCAAACTCCATGCGGACAGTAACCCAAAGGAGGAATTGAACCTGGGTCCCTGGTGCTGAGAGGCAGCTGTGCTAACCCACTGAGCCACCCCAGTCGGACAGCCCACTGAGTGGCAGCTGGCTCTGATCCTCTGAGGATGATTTGAGGCGAGTGTTGGAATGAAATACCCTTGTGTGCCTTCCCTCTTGTGGTGCAATGCATTGGGGTAGCAGGACATTGATGGGGACAATAGCAACGTGAGGGAGCAAGGGTAGGCACAGCCATGCCTCAGTGTTTGTAGATCAGAGCAGACGGACGTCAGTCAGCGACCGTTTCTGTGCATTCTCACTGCTGTGGGACCCTTGGTGTTTGTATTGCTGTTTAGTGATGGCCCTAAACTTTTAGCAAGGTGCGTGATCTCGCTGAGCAGGAAGGGGAGGTAAGGTGGAGTTACCTGAAAAGAATATAATTGCACTTTGTTTAGAACCTCATGCAGAGCGAGCAAACAGGGGAAATACACGTCTCAAAGTCCACATTCTGGGGTTTCCCATTTTGCAGAAACTGAACTGGACTTGCCATTTTAATACTGTGGTTACAAGAGCAGGTCAGAAGTTAGGAATCCTGCAGTGAGAACTCCTGCCTCTGTGTTTGTCTGATCGACAAGGCACAAGTCAGGGTGATGGAACACTCCCCACTTGCCCCGGATGGGGGCAGCTCCAACAACGCTCGAAGCTTGACACCATCCAGGACAAAGCACCCAGCCCCTACTTGACTGACACCACACCCACAAACCCCACCACCACCGATGCTCAGCAGCAGCAGTGTGTACCATCTACAGGAAATTCACTGAGGCTCCTGAGACACAGCTGCACCTAACCCTAAAGCTGAGACCCAGAACAGTGGTCAGATCGAAATAGGACTGATAACCATTGGAACATCAGCTCAGTTCGACTTTAAAGTGTAGGGGTCCCCTACTCTTATTCTCTGCTGATAACCAGAGCACAGGCCGTGACTGAACGATCACAGAGATGTGGCTGGCTCAGTTGTTGAGACATTCACCCTCAGATGCAAAGGCCTCCCATGTCCTTGTTAGGGCCACTTCCATTCGGAAAGCTGTCGGCAACTTTGGAACACCTCACCCCAGAGCGCTGACTGCATATGGAACACCCCACCCATTCTCACTGTCAAGACTGTGCATGGGGGAAGCAGAGCGGAGGGTGGCTGTGGCCGAGTTCCATGGATATTCTCTCCCAGCCTGCTCATCCTGCTTTCCTGTATCTTCCTGGCAGTGCCACAATGCTTTACTTCATCACACCAAAGCACAGAGCCTCTCGTTCGAGTCTCGTCAGCAATTGCAGGATCCGTTAAACTGGCCGGAGAATGTGGCGACATTTTCTTTTTAAAATGAGAAGCGGAGCGGGAACAGGGACCCAGCTTCATTTTGAAGTGCGAAATGTGAAATCGGTTGGGCAGCGATAATGCTTGCTGGGCTAGTAATCCTGAAGCCTGTGTTAAAATCCCAGGTTTGGACCCCACAATTGGGTTTATAGAATGGTTACAGCTCAGGAGGAGGCCATTGAGCCCAGACAGCCCATGTAAGGAGGTGAGTCGTCACCAGCTGGCAGGGGGCAGTTAGGGATGGGCATTAAGCTGTGCTGTAGCCGCTCTTGCCCATATTCTACGCCCGGGTGAATCTTCCAGAAGTCTGGAGACCCACCAAACCCACCCCTCTCCCTAAAAGAATGCAGAAGATGAGAGAGAAAGGCATATGAGATACCTGCCTTTGTTGGTCAGAGCTTTAAATATAAGAGCAGGGAGGTAATGATAGAGCTGAATGTGATCTTAGTTCGACCACAGTCTACCGTTCTGCCCTAGGAAGGATGTGACTGTTTAGGTGCAGCTGTGTCTCAGGAGCCTCAGTGAATTTCCTGTAGCTGGTACACACTACTGCTGCTGAGCATCGGTGGTGGTGGGGTTTGTGGATGTGGTGTCAGTCAGTGCTGTAGGAAGGATGTGTCTGCCCCAGAGCGGGTACAGAGGAGATTATCCAGGATGTGGCTCTGGACTGGAGTGCTTCAGCTGCTAGGGGTTGTTTCCCTTACAGCAGTGAAGACTTTGGTTGGGTGGGGGAAGAGGAGGAGGAGGAGGTGCAGTGTGATCTGATTGAGTTGTGAAAAATTATGAAGGCCGTAGAAACATTTCCCCTTAGTCAGGGGATCAATCACCAAGACGGAGGGAGGGGTGGGGGCGTGGTGCAGAAATAGGTCTACAGTCGGTAGGTGCTTGATGACAGGAATGGACGTGATGGGCAGAAGGTTGTCTCTAATGAGCAGGTTACTGTGCTGTTGTTTATGTTCTGGTGCTTTCTGGGTGGCCATTTATCACATGGTAAGATAGCAGTGTCCAGGCTTTGGGGCAAGGGATTAAGTATCAGGCAGGAAAGGACAGGGGCTTCCTTCGCTGCTCCTGCTGCTGGTGGCTGAGGGGAGGATGGGGCCTTGCCCCCCCCCCCCCCCCCCACAACACTCTCACATGCACACTCAGTGAGGCATTCCTCCTCACTGCCTCAGAGTGATGACCTGTTTATCTATCACTCGCCAGGTGTATGGGGTAGTGTGCACGGGTTTAGCTGCTGCCCTGGGAGTGGGGAGCCCAGCACGTTTACGTGGTAGCAGGCCATTCAGCCCATCGAGGCCGCACCAACCCTCTGAAGTGCATCCCATCCCCTACGCTATCCCTGTGACCCCGTGTTTCCCATGTCTAAACCGTCTAACCTGCACATCTTGGTGGGGGTGGAGCTGGGAACCGGAGCACCCGGAGGAATGCCGCGCCCTCACAGGCACAATCAGCCAAGGAATTGAACCTGGGTCCCTAACGCTGTGAGGCAGCAGGGCTAACCGCTGAGCCACCCAATACAACCCCCATGGGTCAGCTAGAGACATGACCGTGTTCCCAGCAGCCACCTGAGCTGGCCTGCGGTGGGAGTTGCATCATTGGGTTTTTCCTGCACAGGGTGAGTGACAGAGCGGGGTCTAGCCTGCGCTGGTGTGGTGCTTCTGGTCTCTCCAGATAGCATCCTTAACAGAAGACGAGCAGCCAGGCAAATGGGGTGGTGTCGGCCCTTTCAGTCCAAAGGGCTTGGGAAAGAGCCGCAGCTGACATTTAGGGAGGGGCGAGTTCTCGGGGGAGGGGGCACGGCCTGCTGACGGTGGAGCGATGGGAATCAGGCCGCGCAAGCCTCTGGGATTAGAGCACAACAGAGATCTCAGAGGGTTTGTAGGGCGGGAGGAGGGTACCAAGGTATAGGGAGTTGGTGCCTAAGGAGGGTTAGAAAGGAAAATAAGGCGGACACCTGTACATCACCTTGTTCTGTGTCAGCGCTGCCTGATGTAACCCGCTCCTGCAGTTCATTCATGTGCAGGCCCTAGTAGCTAGTACCCTTGAGAAAGAGTGGCTCAGTGGTTAGCATTTGTACCTCACAGCACAAGGGACCCAGGTTCGATCCCACCCTCGGGTGAATGTGTAGGGTTAGCATGTTCTCCCGGTGTTGGCGTGGGTTTCCTCTGTGTGCTCCGGTTTCCTCCCACGGCCCAAAGATGTCCAGGCTGGGTGGATTGGCCACATTCAGTAGTGTCCAGAGATGTGTGGATTAGATGGGTTATAGGGTCTGGGTGGGATGCACTGAGGGTCGGTGTGGACTTGTTGGGCTGAAGGGCCTGTTTTCCACACTGTTGGGGTTCCCTGATGGTCGAGCCGAGTGGCTCACAGGGAGTGATGTGAAGACCAGACCAGGTACAGGTGGCAGTTTCCCTCCCTAAAGGACACCAGTGAACGAGATGGGGTTTTGATAGTGGTCTTCTGGTCAGCCTCTCCCAGGCTAACATTTTCAATTTTGGATTTACACGCAGAGCTGAGTCGGCATTCCCCTCACCTGGCTGCAGTAGAATTTCAATCCCCATTATCTGCAGCGTTTGCCAGTAACACAGTCACTCTGCTGACCAAACACCTCTTGCTGCCCTGTTCAGAGCACAGTTTTTAAAGACCTAGCAATGAAGGACCTTGCTACGCTGCATCCTCAGTGCCTCAGTCTGACCTGAGTTGTGCTTTTTTTAACACCATCAGGGGGCAGCGTTGGCTGCCTGATTGCAGGCTGCTCACTCAGTCATAGAGTCGCACTGTCGACGCAAAACGTCTGAGCTAGGCTACTAAAAAGCAGTGCTGGAAATGTGTTGTCACCTTGGGAGATCAGTAAGCACCGAGCTGTTTACTGGTCTTAAAACCAGAGAGAGTTTCCATGCATATAGTGCCTCATGTTGTCCCAGAGCGCTCAGCAGTTAGCGAAGTACTTTTAAAATGTAGGAGCTTCCAAGAGAGAAGCTGTGGGATCTCTTTTCAAACATTGGAAAGAAGTGACTGGGCTTTAGTCAATGTCTCATTCACAGCAGTAACAGTACTCTCATGAATGTGAGATTTAGGAGCAGACCGTTCACCCCCTAAGGCTGGCTGTGCCTTTCAGTAAAATCACAGCTGATCTAATTTTGGCTTTAACTCCTCAGTGGACTCCTTTGTCAGTCCGTTCTATCCCACAAAGGGATAGATATATCCTCTAAGGCCATTCTGTCAGGCCTCCTAGCGCGCACTCTCACACTCTGTCATGAGCGTGGTGCCCACTAAAACCAGAATCAGACTCTTGCATAAACTGCGAAGAAGGCCTGACAGCTCCTTGAGTCTGTTCCGTTCAGGGGATGGGATTATGGCTGGCCTGTATCCTAACTCCCATCAATCTCCCGTGACTCCATAATCCTGTGATATTGCTTTATCTAATTAAATCGATCTCTGATTTGAAATGACCCGTTGAGCTGCGCCCTTGTGCTTTTCATGAGACTGAGTTCCTCAATTCTAACAACGAAAGAAGTGATTCCTAACTTTCCTCCTGGATAGGGATTCGGATTTTAAAATACTCAGCCCTGGGACACTTTAAAACCATTGTGCGTATTCTCTGACTCTCCTTTTCCCAGTTAAGTCTGTAAATCCTGTCAAAGACTGGAAGAATCTCAATCGAATAACTCTTGCATGTTCCAGAGCATTGCAGACCTCCTTGATGAAATCTGACCTCCCAGTGGTCTAAAATGTTCACAGCTCAGAGCCCAGGCTTGTTAGGTTCCGCGAGGGACTCCTCCACACACACAACCCCCCCCCCAACCCCCGGCTGCACCCTGCTAAGGGAGCCTGCTGTTCCTTTCACCAGCTCCCTCCTGGTCTCCCCTCAAACCTGTCAGTACTGTCAGCCCTCACCACCACCTCCCACATTCCCACTGTTCTGCAGGTGGCAGAATCTCTCCTGAATTCCTGGTCGGGTTTGTGAGCATATTTTCCGTCAACCTACAAAGCGGAAATGCCTTTACGCTGTTGACTCAGTCAATCATGGGGCATTCAGTGGTGGGGGTGGGGGGAAAGGTGTCTTCATTTTGTTGACCAGTTACCAGCCTTGATGCCCTTCCAATTATCTTTTTGTCTGCCAGTTTCACGAGATGGATGTCGCGCTCTAAAGTATAGTTTTCTTAGTGCTCTGTATCTGCCTTGACCTCGTTTTTCCCGTTATGTCACTGACTGGACGATGCGGTGTTAATAAAAACCCAAAGAATTGGGGACGCTGTAAACCAGGAACAGAAACGAGTTGCTGAGCAGTTCTGAGGAAGGGTCACTGGACCTGAAACGTTAACGCTGGTGTTTTTTTTCCTTCACAGGTGCTGCCAGACCTGCTGAGCTTTTCCAGCAACTTCTGTTGATGGAGTTTAATGCTCCATTGTGCAACGACAATGGCTTGTGTTCAGTTTGAGGGTAGTTTAGACATGGGGCTTGGCAAACCCAACGCTTAAAGTACTAAGTAACTACCTGGTGAATGTTTGATTTGATTTATTATTGTCACAAGAACCTGATACAGTGAAAAGTTTTGTTTTGCGTGCAATACGGACAGATCACATGATACAAAGTGCATTAGGGTAGTAGAACAGAGCGAGGAATACAGCTGCACAAAGAGCGACAGCAGCATTAAAATTTGAGAGCTCCTTTCAGAAGTCTAATAACAGCAGGGAAGAAGCTGCCCTTGAATCTGTTGGTGTGTATGTTTAAGCTTCTGTATAGATAGAGGTGTACAAAATGATCGGAGGGATAGATAGAGTGGAGAGCTGCAGACTTTTTCCGAGGGTGGAGGTAGCTAATACGGGGGGGAGCATAGTTTAAAAGTGAGTGGGGGGGTAGATATCGGGGAGACATCAGAGGTAGGTTCTTTACTCAGAGAGTGGTAGGGGCATGGAATGCATTGCCAGAGAGGGCAGTGGAGTCGGCCTCTTTAGGGGCATTTAAGCGGCAATTAGGTAGGCAGTAAGGATGATCGTATAAGGGAGGCGTGGAGGTTACATGGACCTCAGGATGAGGGTGAAAGCTTGGCACAGCATCGTGAGCCGAAGGGCCTGTGCTGTGCTGTGCTGCTCTATGTTCGATGTATCTCCTGCCTGACTGGAGAGATTATAACTGGGGTGGGAGGTGTCTTTGGCTGCCTTCCCAAGACAGCACAAAATGTAGGTAGCCATTGGATGGAAAAGTGTGATGGACTGGGCTGTGTTCATGGGATTGGGATCGGCGTGGGGTGGGGTGGGGCGGGGCGGTGGGGGTGGTGGGTGTGTGCGGATTGCCACCTGGAACTGTGCTCCGGGCTCCAGACGTGGCTTAGTCTGACCAAAGCCAGACTTGCTCTCTGTCTTACGACTGAAGTAGCTGCCTGCAGTTTGCGACTCTGCTACTGTCCCCTCTCTCCCCCCCCCCCCCCCCCCCCCCCCCGGCGCCACCCTCGTTACTCTAATTGTTACGCAGTTGCAGGAAGTGTCTGTGCTGAGTGTGTAGAGGGGTTTCAGCTAACGACCCCCCGTTCCCCATTGACAGGCTGTGGCAGTGAGAGAGGCGTGCCGCCCCTTCTCCGCAGTTTGTCGCTCGTTCTGTTCTGCGCCCACTGATGCCCCTGTTTCTTGTTTCTCCTTTCCCCCCTCCCCTCCACAGTGGTTCCAGCAGCAGCATGGTCGCCATTGACAACAAGATCGAACAAGCCATGGTAAGAGGGCTGAGCCTTTGTTTATTACGGACTTTATCCTTCCTGCCGGAGTGGCTGTTGTCTGCCCCTGATTGCTCCTTCAGCCAAGTGCCGTCTGAGGGCTGTGGTATAGAGTCACGTGTAGGCCAGACCGGGTGAAGGGCGGCAGATTTCCTTCACCGGCAGGGACACGAGTGAGTCAGGTTGGGGTTTGCCGACAACATTGTCACCTCCGTGGCTCCTGAGCCCCACCGATTTAACTTGTTTGAACGTACATTCCAGCAGCTTCCGTGGTGGGATTTGAACTCGCGTCCTGGTCACAAGCCGAGTGTCAGTGCTTCCGTCTCCTCCCCAGTGGGGCGAACGTTGCTCGTCTTCGGGGCCGTCAGCCCTGACATGGGGCCGTGTGTTGCCGTGCAGTCAGGCCCAGCGGTTGCTGTGAGTCTTGACCTCCCCTCCCCGGGCTTGTGTACGTCTAAGGCCATGCAAGCTAGCATTTGAGGCCTGTGGAGTCTGTGGCCCCCAGTCCCACTGCAGTCACCTGAGAGGACACCAAACTCTCTGTACGAATGCCTCCCTTTCATTGAACCACCTTGGGCAGATGTTTAGGAGCAGGAGAAGGCCATTTAGTCCCTCGAACCTGTACCACCATTCAGTGGCTGATGTGCAGCCATCTCCATTAACCTGCCTTTGGCCCATATTCCTTCGTTTCTCTGCTGTTTAAAATTGGCAGAACCCAGTACCGTTTGTGGGAGAGAGTTTCCAAACCTTCGTCTGTAGGATTTCTTCCGAACGTCTTGCCTGAATGGTCTGGCCCTAATTCTGAGTATGCCCCCCTCATCCCAGCGCCGCCGCCCTGTGGAAAGTATTCTCTTTGCCCCGTCTATTCCCGTTATGCACGTGATTCCAGGGCCTCTGGAAGAGCTCCTTGTAATGCACTGTCCCCGGACCGTGCTTACCCCTCAGTCAGCAGCAGTAAAGCTGTTGGCCATGACTGTGAGCCACTATACTGCCACCATGTACCACACTGACCGTGGGATTGGCCGGCAGGTGCCTCCGATACCGGCGGTCAGTTCACGTGCCCCACCCTGGAGCTTGAGCACTTCCTGGCTTGGAGCTGCTCCATGCAGTGTGCCACATAGCGTACGTGACTGTAAATGTGGCGGAGGGCAGGAGCTTCCCTTTCCCACGTGTGGATTCCTTCACCTCTGCCTCTGGCGTGTGCTAGCCCACTGGGTCTCTACAAGCCCTCAGCTCAGGCCTGCTCCGTCACTCACTGAAGCGCACGCCCCATCACCGTCCCCCACCCTGAAGTTTAAACATTGCACGGGCTGTGAAGCAGCGCCCTCCCCAGAGCCGACACATCACAGTGCGGAGCGGCCCCTGTGGTTTATGCATCCTCCCTGGCCGGCAAAACTTGGTTTGTTGTGTTTTATTTTCTCCGTTTCCTCTCGACGCGTCATCTGTGCAACCAGGAAACCACCGTGTGAGTCCGCTTGTGCGTGATTGGTGCCTCTCAGCAGGAGTATTAATATCTGCGTATATAAAGGGCTGCCGGTGTGGGCACACTGTCACACCGTGCTGCGGGTTGGAGAGGTGGCAGAGGCTTCTCATTCTATTTGCAGATGCCCATCGCTTCACGCTCACACCAACGACCCAGGATGCCCGACGATGTAGGCCCCCTACAGTGAGACGGATAAAATTGCTTTGCAACTCGTTTGGAATCTGTGATTGTAGGAAGGGTTTGGCTCAGGAGGTTTGCTAGATGGCAGGTGGAATCTGTGTGTGCTGCAAGTTAGAAATGGTCGGTGCAGATTTGCTGTCTCTTGCTCCTTTCTTTCACTTTTTTACCCCATCTCTCATTCCCTGTCACCCCTTCTCTCTCTTTCCGCCATCGCCTCTTCTCTCTCTTTCCTCATCCCCACTGTCACCCATTGTCTCGCTCTTCCCTTGTCCCCACCATCATCCCCTCGCTCTCTTTCCCCCCACCCTGGTCCATCTCTCTGTCTCTCCCCCCCTCCTTTGTCTCTCTGTCTCTCTCTCATTGTCTTCCCCCATTTGCTCATCACCTCACTGTCTCCTTGATCTCTCCGTTTTACTCTTTTTTTTCTCCCATTCCGCTTCTCTCCTGTTTCTCCTTACACACACTCACCCCTTCTTCTCTCTCTTTCCCCATTTTGTTGATGTCTAGGCACTTTATTTACATTTTTATAGTTGGTTATAAGTTGATGTTCATCGTGAAGATGCACTAATTTCTCGGTTTAAATGTTTAGATCAGACAGTGCTGGTCTTGGGTACAGATTTCAGGAATTAGCAATTGGTGCAGAATGTAGGAGCAGAATCCGAGAAAGGTGCTAAATAGCATGGGGCAGTGATCAGCGACTTTAATAACAAGCAGTGCCGATAAAACAACATTAATCAGGCTGAACAGCCATGCCAACTAGAGGAAAGCACTGAGACCCTGTAATGTCTCACTCTTTTCTCTTTGGCAATGCATCAGCCAGTCAGAGCCAACTGGCTGACCATCAGCACCCTGTTCTGCTGAGATATTGCGTGTTGGGAAATCGGCATTCTTGTCGTTGGTCCTGATGATTACCAAATGGGTCACACCAACGCTGAGAGAGAATGGGAATTGCTGTACAAAACTCAAAGCCTCGCCGCGGTTTACAGTGCTGATCAATGGTTTCCAATAAACAAAACGATGCAAGCCACTTCAGTTGGGAAGCAGACAAGTACCGTTTGGTTCAATGTTTTCTCTGCCATTTGAGGCCTGTGTCAGTCGCCTGTCCCTTGCCAGCTCTTGAGAAGGTGGAGGTGAGCCTTTGCCTTAATCTAGTGCTTCAGGTGGGTCCTTCCCTGGCCGAACAGGGCCTCTCACTCAGCTGTTTCATGGGGCAGAGTCAACTCATTGCTGTGGGCCTGCAGTCATGTGTAGTCCCAGAACGGGTCAGGATGGCATATCTCCCTCGCCAAAGGGCATTAGTGATCGCAGATAAGTTTCTATGTGAAACTACTAGATTGTCAATCACAGTGTGCAGGCTGCTGTGGCTGTTTTGGTCCAGGTTTGGGGAAGGGGACTGTCAATGGATCAAGTCTTTGCACATTGCAAATCGTGGTGCTGTTCTCTGAGATAACAAGGTGTAGAGCTGGATGGACATAGCAGGCCAGGCAGCATCAGAGGAGCAGGAAGGTTGATGTTTCGGTTTCTGAAGAAGGGTCTCGACCCGAAACAGCAGCTTTCCTGCTCCTCTGATGCTGCCTGGCCTGCTGTGTCCATCCAGCTCTACACCTTGTTACCTCAGATTCTCCAGCATCGGCAGCTCCTCTTCTCTGTGATGTTTGAGTTGAAAATCTCTCTGTCTTAGTTTTTAAACTGTTTTCCACCCCACGCAGGACTTGGTGAAGAGCCACCTGATGTACGCGGTGCGGGAGGAGGTGGAGGTGCTGAAGGAGCAGATCAAGGAACTTGTCGATCGCAACGCCCTGCTGGAGCGGGAGAACGCCTTGTTGAAGTCGCTTGCCAACCCAGAGCAGCTGTCCCAGCTCCAGGCTCAGCTACGGAGTACGGGCAGCACTGTCACTGGGTCGTCGGGCTCCTCACCCGCCAGCACTGCCTGAGGCAATGAGACAGTGGGCATAGTAAAACGTTCCTTACCCTCCCCACCACCACCTGAAACACTACATGAGACAGCAAGGTGAGGGGAGGGCAGTGTACCTTCCGGTACCGACACTCCAGCACCGAGCCCACAGGATCCGAGCTTCAGAAACAAACTGATCGATGTGATGCTGCTAACCTGGCATTCGCTGCCTTTTTTCATAAGACTCTGTGTGTGTGGGGCACGATGGGATAAGGGATGGCTGCCTCTCTAGAATCTGCTCAAGATCTGAGGGAGGGTTGAGGAATGAGATGGGCCCTTCCACATCCTCATACTGGTGCCTGTCTGTCTACCCCCTCGATCCAGCTCTTTCGCTCACTCTCTCTTTCGTGCTTTCAATCCTTTGCTCTCTTTCTCTCTGTCTCATCCCTCCCACGCAAGCTCCCTCCCTGCCTCGTGCGCTCATTTTCTTTTCCTCCATCTTTCGCACTCTTGCTTGCTCCTGCTGTCTTTCCTCCCTCATTCCTTCCTCCCACCCTCCTTAGGTGGGAATTCAGTGACCAATCATGTGCACGGAGATGGGATTCGGAAGGCTGTTTTTGTTTGGATGGGCAGAGAGGGAGCATGGGTGGGTGTGGGGAATGAGACCTCTACTACCCTTGCCTCCCTTAAGCCGTGCGGGTACCGTCACCCCCCACCTCACAACCACCATTGTCTGCTGGCCTCACTTAGTTCTACAGGGTTCCTCCTGATTGGGTGGGATAGAGAGACAGCCTCTGCGCACACTGTTTTTGTTTTTGTTTGTTAAATTGATAAAGCCTTACCTTACCTCACTAGCCAGCACCAGCTGATTGCTTTCTTAAAATGCCTCTCAAAACATTGCCCTGGCACCTTCCCGTCGCCAGGAGAGGTTTGAGCCTACCCAGGCCTCTTGTCGGGAATAGGGAGATGGCGAACCACCAGCAGGCATACTCGAGGTCCACAGCGATCTTCACTCCCTGTTTGCCCAAGCCCCGAAACGAGCGGCAGCAGATTGGAACTGGGTTTGGAGAGCAGGAATGTTCCCATCCCGGATTGTCTCTCAGCCTTGACCCGTTAGCCCCAGCCTTAAAGATAGTTGGAGCACCCTCTCCGTTATAAATGGGCTCACTGTCGCAGTCCAGGAGTGGAAGGTCGCCTTCCACCAGGGTTACAGGAGGCCAGCATTCCCTTGAGTTTCCTCAGCTGGGGAGCGGGAGGGACATGAGAGGAGATGCCGCGTACGAGCCTGGGGATAGAGTGGGCACTGGCACAGTGGGATAACGTACCTGAGGGATTATGCACATCTGCAGGGGAGGCGGGGAGGGGGTGGAGACTAGCGAAAGGGCTGGCCCTCACGGGTCTGTGGGTGTGGGAATGAGATTAAAACATCCTCGGTCGCCCTCAGTTTAAGAGAGATGAAACAGCACCACCTTTACTCGAATCAGTTTACTCTGTCTTTCTAGTTTACATAGCTGCAGCCTCTATTGATGGAGGGATCAGTAAATGGGGCGATGCAATCCGTTCTGTTCTCGAAGCGCCTTAAAGATGATAGATATTTGACCTATTCTCAGTTTTTATTTGGGCTTATCCGTTTTAAATAATCACTGGTTTGATTTCGTGGGGTAACAGTGTAAAACCTGCGACCGAAGAAAAGATTTGTAATATTTACAAATGGTGAATTTAGTTTCAAGAGAGTGCTTAACTTTTTTTTTGGAAAGAGACGAGGGCTCCTCGTGAGAATTCTTTTAATAATTTGAACTTGGCTGCTCTGCTCGCTGAGAAATCGATAACTGTGACCGCCCCGTCCATGTGCACTCAGGGCGGCCAGAGCGTGGAATCCCCGGTTTAAGGCTTCGTGTTTGGAAAGGGGGGCTTGTTCGGTGAGAGTGCTGCCTGTGTGTGCAGTGTGTTCGGTTGGTCAGGGGTTCGGGGTGGGGGCTGAGTGTTGGAGGGCTGAAGGTGGCGTGTGATCGGTGCTGGGAATTGATGGAGGTGGGAGATGAGTGAGGGCAGCCACGTGTCATGCTCAGGCCATGGAGGCACAGGTTCCATCCCTCGGAGTGTGGGGGTGGGGGGTGAATCCCCTCTTCCACATGCCCCAGGTGCCAGTGCATTTCCGTAACTCCCACAAAGGTGCCAGTGCGATGGGGTGAACCGGTGATTGGGTTGAGCAAAGCTGCACAGAGCAGGGGCCGGAGGGAGGACACAGTAGTTTAGCCTCTGCTCTGGTTGGCGTTGCGTTCGTCTAAGGATTGATCTGTTACACCGCAAGGTGGCTGCATCTCATAGACTCAGAGGGACGGAGGTCGGTCTGCTCAGAGTTTGGGCAGCCATATGTCAGGTAGAGGGGTGGCTGGAATCAGACATGAGGCAGTCAGGACAGTCCGTAAGGAAGCCAACAGTGGGGCAAGTGTGAGAGCCAACAGTTCAGATCCCGGTGGGCACTATTGGTTTGACAGCGAACGGAGAGGGAGATCCCAGAAACGTTCAGACTGTTCCCCCTGCCCTTCTCCCCCACCACCACCAGCCCCTCCCGACGGTCTCGGCCTCATCCTGGTGTTGTGACTTGAGGGGGAGACACCCAGAGGGCATTGGGTCATGATCCAGTGGGCAGGTTTTTGCAGATCACCGTCCTATCCCATTTTATCCAGTGCAGCCTTACCGTGCAGTGACATCCATCCAGGACAGAGCTGGGGCAAAGATTCCTTTTATTACAATAACCCCCTTGCAGCCTGGTGACTAATGGATTTGATTGCCAGAGGGTGGTAGGGTTTTGAAGATTGCTGTGTCTCTGTTATAGCGGTTTCTGCCCACGGTTTGGGCGTGATCTCCCTGAATGGTACCTTGCTGTATCTAACACCACCACCCCCCACCCCCCACCCCACGCTCGGCACTGTCTTTATTTGCTCTGCCAACTTATCGTTTTTTTATTTCTTTTTATTTGGAAAAAAAATCTTGTAATTAAAATCGAAAAGCACAATGCAAGAACCTCCCTGGTGCGGAGTGTGGTGTTAGCGCATTCGGTGTTGAATTTCTTGCAGTTTTTATTTTGCCCTGCTCATTTTAACATAGCTACAAAGGAGCTGGGGCAGACCATTCGGCCCCCTTGAGCCTGCCCCGCCATTCAATGGGACCACAGCTGATCATCCAACTCAATCCCCTGTTCTTGGCTTCCCCCGCACCCTTTAGCCCTGAAAAGTACACGTAACTCCTTCCTGAAAACATTCAGTGTTTAGGCCCTGACTGCTTTCCGTGGCAGAGAATTCCACAGGATCCCCCGGTTTCTGGGTGAAGACATTTCTCCTCATATCTGACCTACTTATACTGTAATCCCCACCTTCTGGATTCCCAGGTCATTGGGAACATCCTGCATTTGCATAGTCCTGTAAGAATTTTATATGTAAATTGTGAGGCCACCCCCATCCCCTTCTAAGCTGCAGTGACTTCAGTCCTAACTGATCCAGTCTGTCCTCACACGTCAGGCCTGTCATTCAGCCAGGTGAACCCTCACTGCATTCCCTCCATCACCAGAGCATCCATCCTCCGGCAAAACTGCACACGGTGGTCCGGGTGTGGTCTCTCTGAAGCCCTGTACATGGCAGCAGGACATGCCCACTGCTGTACTCCAGTCCTCTCCCTCGGAACGCCAGCATCCCATTTGCTTCCTACCTCACGCTGTTCCTGCACCTCCATCAGATAATAAGCCACCTTCCTCTTTGGTTAAGTACATATCTATCAACATTATACTTCACCTCCCACATGCTAATTGTCCAAACTCAGCGTCTGGTGTCACCCATTTAACCAAGCCAGCCACACCCCAGTGCAACTTTCCTGAGGCTCCAGCCTACAGAGGCTGGCTATGCCAGTGGTAGGTATGGGCGCCAATGGTCGTGGAGGTAGCTACAAGTACAGGAGATTGCACCCTGCTTCCTCGAGCCCAATTTGATTGTTTTTGGGCAGACCAAGAAGAGGGTACCCCTTCGCACCCCTGGGCCACCCTGGAACACTGAGTTTTGTTTCTCAAACCACTGATGTGGGTAAATCATACTGCAGCAGTAACTTGTGAGGGATGAGCCATTTCTGAGGGCTGGCCCTTGCTACAGACGGTTCAGAGCTTGAGATGATAAAGTTAGAGAGAGTCGTACAGCACAGAAACAGACCCTGCAGTCCAACTCTACATGCTGACCTGATATCCTAAATTAATCTAATCCCATTTACCAGCATGTGGCCCATACCCGACTAAACCCTTCCCTATTCATGTCACCAGCCAGATCCCTTTTAAATGCTGTAACTGTACCGGCGCCCACCCCTTCCTCTGGCAGTTCATTCCACACACACACCGCCCTCTGTGTGGGAAATGTTGCCCCTCAGGTCCCTTTTAAATCTTTTACCATAAACCTACATTCTCTTTTTAGTTTTGGACTCCTTTACCTCAGCAGGGTCTGCAGAAGACCTTATCCGTGCCCCTCGTGATTTTATAAAATCTTTGTAAATCACCCCTCAGCCTCTGACGCTCCAGGGAAAATAGCCCCAGTCTATTCACCCTCTCCCTGTAGCTCAAACACTCCAACACCCTTGTAAATCTTTTCTGAACCCTTTCCAGTTTCACAACATCCTTCCTACAGCAGGGAGACCAGAATTGAACTGTGTTCCAAAAGTGGCCGAAACAATGTCCTGTACAGCCGCAACATGACCCTCCCAACTCTTACACTTAACGCATTGACCAATAAAGGTAAGTGTGCCGAACACCCCCTTCACTGCCCTGTCTACCTGCAGCTCCGCTTTCAGGGAACTATGAACCTGCACCTCCAAGGCTCTTTGTTCAGCGACTCTCCCCAGGACCTTACCACTAAGTGTATAAGTCCTACCCTGATATGTCTTTCCAAACTGCAGCACCTCACTGTGTTGAATGGCCTACTGTATCGAGACCAACTGTTTGCAAGCCCTCTGCAGATAGTTTCACACCTGTGTCTCTCTGTTCCCTTTGAGTCTGTCCCTTTAAGGATTTCCCCTACGAAAGGTGCGATTTAATCTCTGTTCAGCATTTGGTGTTCTGTGGGATCTTGTGCACTTGAGTTGTTTGAAGAGTGTGGGTGGATGTGCCTGGGATAAATAGCACCGGTCTCTGACCACACTGCCAGCTGGGGTTCCCTGGCCATTCTGCAGGGGAGCAAGCCAGGTTAATTGCTGTGATGTGACATTGACCTGTAACCCTGCCGGTCAGTGGTCAGTTAGCTCTGGCTGGCTTACAGAGCAGACTGATGCCCACCTCGGAGGTCACTATTTAAAAACCCCACCTTCTCAACTGTCCCCTCACTTGACCTGTGGTGACCTGCAGGTTCCACTTCCCTCTCTTCCCTTGACTTTCTCTTCACTGTAAAGTGGAAGAGGGGAAATAGTGGGCCGAGAGCAACTGCCCTTTGGCATCGACTGATGTGACGTTCGACAGAGTGTGACCTCGAGGAGCCTGACCATAGAGTGGCAATCATCTCCATTGGTTGGCGTCGGACCTGTCAGAGAGGGAAGATGGTCATGGTTGTTGGAGGTTGCTCATCCCAGCTCCAGGACATCTCTGCAGGAGCTCCTCAGGGTAGTGTCCTAGGCCCAACCCTCTTCAGCAGCTTCATCAATCCCCTTCCCTCCATCGTAAGGTCAGAAGATGATTGCACAGTGTTCAGCACCATGCGTGACCCCTCAGATACTGAAGCTGTCCGTGTTCAAATGCAACAAGATCTGGACAATGGCTTAGGCTCAAGTGTTACCCCTGTTATGTAGTAGCATGCAATGACCACCACTCTCAAATGAGAAATTCACGTTCAATGACATTGCATTCCACAAATCACCTCCCAACCCACATCCATGGGGTTATCGTTGGTGATAAAGCAAACTGGACTGGCCGCGTAAATACAGGAGCAGGCTAGAGGCTGGAAATGCTCTTGCAAAGTAATGACATTCAGGCCATTCCTTCAGTGTCTCTGAGTTAAAGTCTCAGTTCTCCTTCCTTCAGCTCTCGAGGGAAGTGAGTTTGGAAGGTGGCTTCTAAGGAGCCTCGGTGAGTTGGTGCAGTAAATGGTAACCATGATATCAGACACAATGATCTGATGCAAGCGACAGGAAGAGATATTATGACTGACGGACATAGTTATTTTGAATAAATCTGGACAGTGATGTTACCACACAACACTGGGACTTGGTAGTGTGGACACTACCTGAAAATATGAAGTTTAGTTTGGTCAGAGCTGGATTTAAACAGCGTGGATTAAAGGAGAGCGAGAGATTGAGGGACAGCAGTGGCTGTGAGACCAGGATGTGGACTGGTGGGAATTTGGAGACGCTGAGGAGAGTGGCTCACCGAGAGACGGAAGGAGAGGTGAAACCCTGGAAGAACTTGCAAACAGGATTAGGAATGTTAAAGCAGAGCCATTTCCCCATCAAATGCTACATGGGCCATGGTGCAGATGGGAAGAAATGCTGAAGGCCAAATGCGTACTCTCACAATTCCCAAGGATCGGGGCCTGTCCTGACTCCCTCAGGCTCGGGGCCTGTCCTGTCTCTCTCGGATTAAGTTTGCAATTTTGAGGAGGTGATGGCCTAATGGTACTATCGCCAGAGACCCAAGTAATATTCTGGGGACCTAGGTTCAAATCCTGCCACGGCAGACGGTGGAATTTGAATTCCATAAAATATCTGGAATTAATAATCTAGTGATGACCGTGAATCCATTGTCCATTGTTGGAAAAATCCACCTGGCTCACTGATGTCCTTCAGGGAAGGAAACTGCCGTCCTTACCTGGCCTGGCCTGGCCTACATGTGACTCCAGACCCACAGCAATGCGATTGACTCACATCTGCCCTCTGGGCACTTGGGGACGGGCAAAAATACTGCCTGGTCAGTGAAGCCCTTATTTTGTAAATGAATAAAAATAAAATTGTAGCAAGGCTTTGCGTGCGACAGCAGTGGGATATTGTACCTCTGCAGGTTTTTGTGCACGTTCCTGAGAAGATGGGATCGTGCAGAGATTGAGGACACTCAGGGCCTGGGGCTGAGGTGAGAATGATGACAGGTTGACCCCACTCTCGTCTAGCATATCCCCACAGTGTTTCAGGCGGAGACAGAGCTGTATGGCACGGAAACAGACCCTTCGGCCCAACTTGTCCAGATATCCTAAATTAATCCAGTCCTGTTTGCCGGCGTTTGTTTGTCACAAATGTTGCTGTGCTGCGCTGCACAGCTCACCCCAGAGCAATGCCCATCTGAGCAAGGTTGGCAGATGGTTAGGGTCAAAACTGGCCCCACGCTTCCTCGGCCGCTGTGGGCTGGAAGGGTCACTGGAGGAGCCAACACACTCTCTATCTCTCCCAAAGGGCAGTGGGAACTGTTTCTGGGTATGCAGTCGGCAGATGGGGAGCCTGGGCTGGGTATTTGGGTTAAAGTACAGACAGATAGTTAAATCATCGATGCGGCGATGCTGGAGTGGGGGGGTGTGTTTAATTTGCACGGGTTTTGGGGCAAGTGCTTTATTTCAAGGTTGAAGGGCCTCCAAAAACATAGGCTGACACAGCGCGGAAGCAGAATCTTCGGCCCCACTCACCCGTGCTGACCAGGTTTCCCAAACTTAACTAGCGCGATTTGCCCGCATTTGGCGATTAGGGATGGCCAACAAATGCTGGCCGTGCCCCATAAACGGATCGAGCGGTGACAGTTAGGGCTGAATGGCCTCAGCCTTCTCCATTCCATGGACGCCAGGCCAGGTAAGGACGGCAGTTACCTTCCCTGAAGGACATCAGTGAACCAGGTGGATTTTTCCAACAATGGACAATGGATTCACGGTCATCACTAGATTCTTAATTCCAGATATTTTATTGAATTCCAACTCCACCATCTGCCGTGATGGGGGTCAAACTCAGGTCCCCAGAACATTACTTGGGTCTCTGGATTAACAGTCCAGCGATAACACCACTCGCCTCCCCAAAGTTATCCTTGGGTGGTCCTCAATCAAGTATGGGCAGTGTCCCAGTATAATCTGGGAGGCTTGATGAAGACTGCCATGTCTCTGGGAACAGCACGGTGGCTCAGTGGATAGCGCCACTGTCTCACAGCACCAGGGACCTGGGTTCGATCCCACCCTCAGGGTGACTATCTCTGTGGAGTTTGCACGTTCTCCCTGTGTCTGCGTGGGTTTCCTCTGGGTGCTCCGGTTTCTTCCCACAGATAATAGATCTGCGGGTTAGTTTGGGTTGGCCGTGCTAAATTGTCCCATAGTGCCCAGGGATGTGCGGGTTAGGGTGGGTTGGCCGTGCTAAATTGTCCCGTAGTGCCCAGGGATGTGCAGGTTAGGGTGGGTTGGCCGTGCTAAATTGTCCCATAGTGCCCAGGGATGTGCGGGTTAGGGTGGGTTGGCCGTGCTAAATTGTCCCGTAGTGCCCAGGGATGTGCAGGTTAGGGTGGGTTGGCCGTGCTAAATTGTCCCATAGTGCCCAGGGATGTGCGGGTTAGGGTGGGTTGGCCGTGCTAAATTGTCCCATAGTGACCAGGGATGTGCAGGTTAGGGTGGGTTGGCCGTGCTAAATTGTCCCATAGTGCCCAGGGATGTACGGGTTAGGGTGGGTTGGCCGTGCTAAATTGTCCCATAGTGCCCGGGGATGTGCGGGTTAGGGTGGACTGGCCGTGCTAATTTGTCCCGTAGTGCCCAGGGATGTGCGGGTTAGGGTGGATTGGCCGTGCTAAATTGTCCCGTAGTGCCCAGGGATGTGCGGGTTAGGGTGGATTGGCCGTGCTAAATTGTCCCGTAGTGCCCAGGGATGTGCGGGTTAGGGTGGATTGGCCGTGCTAAATTGTCCCTTAGTGCCCAGGGATGTGCGGGTTAGGGTGGATTGGCCGTGCTAAATTGTCCCGTAGTGCCCAGGGATGTGCGGGTTAGGGTGGACTGGCCATGCTAAATTGTCCCGCAGTGCCCAGGGATGTGCGGGTTAGGGTGGGTTGGCCGTGCTAAATTGTCCCGTAGTGCCCAGGGATGTGCGGGTTAGGGTGGGTTGGCCGTGCTAAATTGTCCCGCAGTGCCCAGGGATGTGCGGGTTAGGGTGGGTTGGCCGTGCTAAATTGTCCCGCAGTGCCCAGGGATGTGCGGGTTAGGGTGGGTTGGCCGTGCTAAATTGTCTCATAGTGCCCAGGGATGTGCGGGTTAGGGTGGATTGGCCGTGCTAAATTGTCCCGTAGTGCCCAGGGATGTGCGGGTTAGGGTGGACTGGCCGTGCTAAATTGTCCCGTAGTGCCCAGGGATGTGCGGGTTAGGGTGGGTTGGCCGTGCTAAATTGTCCCGTAGTGCCCAGGGATGTGCGGGTTAGGGTGGATTGGCCGTGCTAAATTGTCCCGCAGTGCCCAGGGATGTGCAGGTTAGGGTGGATTGGCCATGCTAAATTGTCCCGTAGTGCCCAGGGATGTGCGGGTTAGGGTGGATTGGCCGTGCTAAATTGTCCCGTAGTGCCCAGGGATGTGCGGGTTAGGGTGGATTGGCCGTGCTAAATTGTCCTGTAGTGCCCAGGGATGTGTGGGTTAGGGTGGGTTGGCTGTGCTAAATTGTCCCGTAGTGCCCAGGGATGTGCGGGTTAGGGTGGATTGGCCGTGCTAAATTGTCCCGTAGTGCCCAGGGATGTGCGGGTTAGGGTGGACTGGCCGTGCTAAATTGTCCCGTAGTGCCCAGGGATGTGCGGGTTAGGGTGGGTTGGCTGTGCTAAATTGTCCCGTAGTGCCCAGGGATGTGCGGGTTAGGGTGGATTGGCCGTGCTAAATTGTCCCGCAGTGCCCAGGGATGTGCAGGTTAGGGTGGATTGGCCATGCTAAATTGTCCCGTAGTGCCCAGGGATGTGCGGGTTAGGGTGGACTGGCCGTGCTAAATTGTCCCGTAGTGCCCAGGGATGTGCGGGTTAGGGTGGATTGGCCGTGCTAAATTGTCCTGTAGTGCCCAGGGATGTGTGGGTTAGGGTGGGTTGGCTGTGCTAAATTGTCCCGTAGTGCCCAGGGATGTGCGGGTTAGGGTGGGTTGGCCGTGCTAAATTGTCCCATAGTGCCCAGGGATGTGCGGGTTAGGGTGGGTTGGCCGTGCTAAATTGTCCCATAGTGCCCAGGGATGTGCGGGTTAGGGTGGATTGGCCGTGCTAAATTGTCCCACAGTGCCCAGGGATGTGCGGGTTAGGGTGGATTGGCCGTGCTAAATTGTCCCATAGTGCCCAGGGATGTGCGGGTTAGGGTGGATTGGCCGTGCTAAATTGTCCCGTAGTGTCCAGGGATGTGCGGGTTAGGGTGGATTGGCCGTGCTAAATTGTCCCGTAGTGTCCAGGGATGTGCAGGTCAGGGTGGATTGGCCGTGCTAAATTGTCCCGTAGTGCCCAGGGATGTGCGGGTTAGGGTGGGTTGGCCGTGCTAAATTGTCCCATAGTGCCCAGGGATGTGCGGGTTAGGGTGGGTTGGCCGTGCTAAATTGTCCCATAGTGCCCAGGGATGTGCGGGTTAGGGTGGGTTGGCCGTGCTAAATTGTCCTGTAGTGCCCAGGGATGTGCGGGTTAGGGTGGATTGGCCGTGCTAAATTGTACCGTAGTGCCCAGGGATGTGCGGGTTAGGGTGGGTTGGCCGTGCTAAATTGTACCGTAGTGCCCAGGGATGTGCGGGTTAGGGTGGATTGGCCGTGCTAAATTGTCCCGTAGTGCCCAGGGATGTGCGGGTTAGGGTGGGTTGGCCGTGCTAAATTGTCCCGTAGTGCCCAGGGATGTGCGGGTTAGGGTGGGTTGGCCGTGCTAAATTGTCCCGTAGTGCCCAGGGATGTGCGGGTTAGGGTGGGTTGGCCGTGCTAAATTGTACCGTAGTGCCCAGGGATGTGCGGGTTAGGGTGGACTGGCCGTGCTAAATTGTCCCGTAGTGCCCAGGGCTGTGTGGGGTTGGCCGTGGGAAATGGGGGGCCACAGGGATAGGGTAGGGGGGATTGTGGGAGGGTCAGTGCAGACTCGATGGGCCACATGGCTGATGCCTGTGGCTGACCCATCAGTGGGTAAACCGGCAGGTAGAGAGGGTGGTCAATTGGTCAGAACGTTGAGTTGGGAGGGTCATGTTGCGGCTGTACAGGACATTGATTAGGCCATTTTCGGAATACTGCGTCCAATCCTGGTCTCCCTGCCACAGGAAGGATGTCGTGAAACTGGAAAGGGTTCAGAAAAGATTTACAAGGATGTTGGAGGGTGTGAGCTACAGGGAGAGGGTGAATAGCCTGGGGCTATTTTCCCTGGAGCGTCAGAGGCTGAGGGGTAACGTTGTAGAGGTTTATAACATCAGGAGGGGCATGGATAGGGGGAATAGCGAAGGTGTTTTCCCCCGGGTAGGGGAGTCCAAGACTAGAGGGGCATGGGTTTAAGGTGAGAGGGGAAAGATTTAAAAGGGACCTGAGGGGCAACATTTTCACACAGAGGGCGGTGTGTGTGGAATGAGCTGCCAGAGGAAGTGGTGGGGGCTGGTACAATTACAGCATTTAAAAGGCATCTGGGTGGGGACATGAATAGGAGGGTTTAGAGGAATATGGGCCATTATATCTCCCATTCTGTCTCTCTCACACACTCATTCCTGCTCTCTGTCTCTCCCATTCTCGGTCTCTCTTACACTCTCTCTCTCTCTCTCTCTCTCTCTCTCTCTCTCTCTCTCTCTCTCCTTCACTCTCTCTTTCTCTCTCTCTCTCGCTCTGTCAGTCTGAGACCATCTCTTCAACGACCCTGTTTCAGGATCCAGGCCTAATCCCCCATGTACCTTACTGAGGGGGGCTGCCGGAGGGGAACGTCTTTCGGAGCAAACATTCCGAACCGGGAGCCCCTTCAGCTGGATTCTCAAGATCCCGCACTCACTATTTCAGAGAGGGGAGGGAGGGTGGGGGCAGGGAGTGGAGGTGGGGGTGGGAGGCTGGTGAGGCTCTCCCCCACCGTCCTGGGACCTCGATCCCATAATCGACAGCATCCCGAAGGACACGTTCCCCGGTCGCTGCCCAATAACGGCCTCTCTGGGAGCGTGCCACAAACGAACTGGTGGCCATCTTACCTCACCTCACAATGACGCCCACCCACGAAGGCGTTCCGTTGCCATTTTGGAGGGGGGGGGCACTTCCTGGTGGGGGTGGGGTGTGCCAGGTTCCAATCACTAACCTGTCTTCCCTAAAAGAGGGCAGGGGGAAGGCAAGAGTGGGCTGGCCAGTGATGCCTTGCCTGGTTGAGTAGCCCAATATCAGGAGCAGGAGTCAGGTGGCACCACCATGTCTGCCCTGGTCACTTTGCCCCCCACCCTGCCGCTGCCCTATATGTCACTGACCGGCCTGCCCAGCTGCCTGGAGCCGACAATCCATATGCCCACCAAGAGCGAGGCCCTGTGCCTGGAGGGCACTTGAGTACCAGCTGGACCACACAGAGTGTGACCATACCTGCTTCCTCCTGGGCTGGAGCACCAAGGACTTGGAGTGCAAGTGGGGAGGGCACAGGGTTGAGGTGATGGACCCAGGAGCTGGAGGATGGCACCAATGCTCGAGAGTGCCAGGTTTGGGTGGTGCAGTGGGGTGCCATTTGTAAAAGCTCAGTCATTGGAGAGGGCCCCTGCAACATAAAGGAGCGGGGCAGCTGCCCAGAGCTGACCGGTCGCTGGCGGAAGCTTCTAGCCCCTCCTCACTTGCAGAGCTTGCTGTGTTGGAGCATATACTCTGCCAGTTGGATCACTGGGGACACAGCCACTGGTGCTGTAGTAACACTGGTGACCTAGAGGGGGCATTATGCCTGTGTCACTGCAGTAACCTATGCGGGGGAGGGGCATTACTCCAAGATGGAAGCGTGCAGTACAAGGGGATGAGGTCAGGGGTACGGAGATTTTGAAGCTTGCAAAGTCCACATTGAGACCATTGTGTTATAGGCTTCCAAGGCAGAATAAGAGATGCTGTTCCTCCAGTTTTTGGGTGTCATTGCTGTGACAATGGAGGAGGCCCAGGATGGACATGTCGTCCAGGGAGTTGGAGGGGGAGCTGAAGTGGTTTGCAACTGGGAGGTGTTGTCTCTTGTGGTGAACCGAGCATAGGTGCTCCACAAAGTGGTCTCCGAGCCTCCACTCGGTTTCCCCGATGTACAGGAGGCCACATTGGGAAGAGTGGACACAGTAGACCACATCAGTGGATGAGCACCTCCTTGACCTGTCCGTCTCCTCTCCACCCATCTGCTCTTTTATCCACCTTCAATCACCGTGTCCCCCCTTCTATTTATTTCAGAAC
>NW_026728230.1:0-40000 GCF_030684315.1 Stegostoma tigrinum | reverse complement strand
TGGGAGTGGGGGTGGGGGTGTGGGGGTGGTGGAGGAGGAGACAGATCAGCCAATGACCTCTGGCAGGCTCCCAGCAAATTGGGAAAGCTCCCTGCGCCACCCTGACTCTCACGCAGCTCGGGCCACAGACGGGAGGCAGTCTGCCGCTGGGTGAGTCGTCCTCTCTGTATCCGACCATTGCCAAGTCTCAGAGCAAAGTGGGGAATGTTACGGCTGCCGGGGTGGGGGGGGGGTTGTGTGGGAATGTCCTCATTTCTGAGGCAGCGAGGAAGCTGGTGGCTGGAGAGGGAACAGGGAAGGTGCAGGTGTGTTCTTGGTGCTGTACAGGAAATCGGTGAGGGACACTTTTGGAATATTGCGCTCAACTCTGCCTGGCCCTGCTCCGGGAACGATGCTTATTCAACCCGGGATGGGGTTCGCAGGGGAGCTGAAGGAGAGAGCTACTTTCCCCCAGAGTGTCGGGGGGCTGAGGGCGGTGGTGTGGTGTGTGGGGGGGGGGTTGACCTTACAGAGGGTTATAAAAATCATGAGGGGCTTGGACAGGGTGTTTTTCGCAGCTTTTTCCTGCCAGGAGTCCAAAGCTAGAGGTTTGAGGTGGGAGGGGAAAGATTTAAAAGGGACCCCGGGGGCAACTTTTCCAAACAGAGGGTGGTGCGTGTGTGGAATGAGCTGCCGGGGGGAAGAATCACATTTTAAAGCCAGTTAGAAGCAGGGTCTTGGGGCGGGGGGTGGGGGTGACATGGGCCGAAAGCGGGCAGCCGGGGCTTCGTTCCGGTTTAGGGAACGTGGCCAGCATGGACACGACGGGCCGAAGGGCCTGTTTCGGCGCTGCCAGCTCACGTTGGAAGTACAAACACGAAAGGTTGCGGAAATAAGAAGGGCGGGGGGGGGGGGGTTTGCTGAACGAGATATGCTAAATGGTCAAGTAATGCCCTCCGGGGAGGGGGGCTCAGTTTGGGACCTGAAACCCCTAACCCCCCCCCCCCAACACCTACACACCTCCTTAAGCTCGACAGGCTGGCAAGCCCTCACCAGGAACAGAAACGGTGGGGTGGGGTGGTTGGGGGGGGGGGGGTGACCCGGGCTGTTCTCCCCCCGCCCCCCTCGCACCTGGAGAGCGAGGGTGTGATCTCTTCGCGGTCTTTCCCAAGTGGATTCGAAGTTTAAAAGCAGAGGCAGGCGGGTGGGGGCGCCAGGGAGGCTGGTCAAAAGGCTGTCGCTCGACCGGGCGCTAGGCAAATGCACGCCGGTGTTGTTGCCTGCCGCTGAAGCGCTGAGGGAGGGCGTTGCTGGGTGTGTGGGAGCCGGCTTGCTGAATTATCTCAGCATTTTGTATTTCGAGGGCATGCCCCTCACTGTCTGACTGTCCGACCCCCCCCCCCCACCCACTGCCCCCCCAGATCTCCACGTCCCTCCAAATCCAAACTCTCTAAGGACCCCCCTCCCCACCACCACATGCCCCCTCACCATCCCCAACCCATGGGCTTTAATCTCCCCTCCACTGGCACTCACTGCTTTAGTCACCTGGGGACTCCTTCCTTAAGCCTCTCCACCTCCGTCTCTCTCTCTCTCTCTCTCTCTCACTCTTGTTCTATCTCTCTCCCTCTGTCTCTCTCTCCCTCTCCCTGTCTCTCTCTCCCTGTCTCTCTCTTCTCTCTCGCTCTCACTCTTGTTTTATCTCTCTCTCTCTCCCTGTCTCTCTCTCCCTGTCTCTCTCTTCTCTCTCTCGCTCTCACTCTTGTTCTATCTCTCTCTCTCTCCCTGTCTCTCTCTCCCTGTCTCTCTCTCCCTGTCTCTCTCTCCCTGTCTCTCTCTCCCTGTCTCTCTCTCCCTGTCTCTCTCTGTCTCTCTCTCTATCTCTTTCTCTCTCTCTGTCTCCCTCTTCTCTCTCTCTATCTCTTACTCTCTCTCTCTCTCACTCTAGCCGTCCCTCTCTCTCTCTCTTGCTCTGTCTCTCTCTTCTCTCTCTCTATCTGTTACTCTCTCTCACTCTCTCTCTCTATGGCTCTGTCTCTCTCACTCTTACTGTCTCTCTCTCTCTCTCTTGCTCTGTCTCTCTCTTCTCTCTCTCTATCTGTTACTCTCTCTCACTCTCTCTCTCTATGTCTCTGTCTCTCTCACTCTTACTGTCTCTCTCTTGCTCTGTCTCTCTCTTCTCTCTCTCTATCTGTTACTCTCTCTCATTCTCTCTCTCTATGTCTCTGTCTCTCTCACTCTTACTGTCTCTCTCTCTCTCTTGCTCTGTCTCTCTTCCCTCTTTCACTCTTGCTGTCTCTGTCTTTCTCTCTCACTCTTGCTGTCTCTCCCTCTCTCTCTCTCTCACGCTCTCTCACTCTCTCACTCCCTTTCTCTCTCTCTCTCACTCTCTTCGCCCTCCCTCTCTCTCTCTCTCTCTCTCTCTCTCTCTCTCTCTCACTCTCTCTCCCACATTGTCTCCTGGACCAAGGTGCCACAATCCTCATTTCTCCTCAGTTGGCCCGTGAAGCTGCTGGGCACCCGATGTGAAAGGGGCGCTAGGCGAATGCACCTCCATGTCATCACCCTGTCTGCAGCCTCGAGATACGGGCTGGGTGTGCTGGGGTGACGCCTTCCCTCGGACGAAACCCACACCCACCCGCAAACCACTGGCCCCCCACCCCCAGCCCCTGCCAACTTCGGGGAGGGGAGGGCAGGCACTGACTCCTCATGGTTTCCTATTGTCAGCCGTACTCTGTCCAACACACTGCTCTGACCCAAAGGGTGCGGATCGAGGGAGCAATTCAGGACAGGAACTAGTTACTGAGCCATTAACTAGAGAGACCGAGAGGGTGAGGGAGTGAGTGTGAGGGAGTGAGTGAGGCAGAGTGAGTGTGTGTGGGTGAGGCAGGGTGAGAGAGAGTGGGTGAGTGAGGCAGGGTGAGTGTGTGGGTGAGTGTGAGAGAGGCAGAGTGAGTGTGGGTGAGGAAAAGTGAGAGAGGGCGGGAGGGGGTAGCTCTGAGGCAGTGACAAATGCTGCATCTCCTCACTCTCCCCTGAAACGTGGGGTCAGTTTACTCCACGCTCGGCCTGTGTCCGAAGCAGGATTGTTATGGGCCCGTGCTAAAACCAGGGAGTTTGTGACAGGCAGGAATCTCCTTCGTTTGGAGCGGATGGTTGGTCACCGGCCTAAGAGAAAGGCTTTTAAAATGACCAGTGGGTGGGATTCACCGGGAAAGGGTTTATCAACACAAAACAGTCGCTAGTAAACCGTATTCAGGAGAAACATGTGTGTGTTTTCCTCTTTGTTTGCACTTTCACAGCAGTACGCTCGTTGCCCATCCCTAATTACCCCCTCGAAGCTGGTAGCTTGGCCGTTTCAAAGGGCAATGTAGTGTCAGCCATCTTGCTGAGGTCAGGTGTAGGCCAAATGGGGATAATAACACATGTCCCTCCCCGAAGGGCATCAGCCGAAGAGAAAGGGGTATTTTCTTCGCCACCTTCCAAATTCGGTTAAACACATGGGAGGAGCTAGGCGATATCAAAAGGCAGGCACTATGAGATGGTGGCTGAGCTGTTTTGTAGGCCCTCAGATCCACCTTGCCATAATCCAGCCCCCACACCCCTGCCCCAGGCTGCCGTTCCTTCCCTCATCAGGCACGAAACTGCCTCTGCTTTCGATGTGTGGAGCATAGAGGCAGAGGCGTAGGGTCAACCCCCCAGACGGGCCCAATGGCCTGTTTCAACAGGGTACAGAACCCCACGTCGGTGACACCTGGTGGGGGGTGGGGAGGCTGCTGTTGTTGGCCGCTGTGGCGTCGGCCTCTTCAGTGTAGGCCTCAAGCCTGCCTTCACAAGGCCTGAGGCTCGAATCCCCAGCCCCGACCTCCACTGGCCGAGGGCCGGCCTTTCAACAGCCACAGGGCCTCGCTGTGCGCGTGGGGTTTCCAGGACACAACCCAAGATGGCAGCGGGACAGCAGCCAGAGGGAAAGTGTAGGCCATTGGGCCCCTCAAACATGGACAATAGCAGCAGGAGAAGCCCATTTGGCCCTCAAGGTGGTGCAGCCTGTTGTAGGCCCTGACACCCCCCCAGCACCTTCTCCCTACACCACCCCCCAAACACCTCCCCACACCACACACCCCCTCACCCCCCCCACCCCATATCCCACACCCCCTCGCCCCCCACACCACACATTCCACACGCACCCCCCCACACCACACCCCCACACCCCCCATCTCTCTACACCACACACTTCCCCTTCTCCCATACTCCATACCCCACATACCACATGGGCCCCCCTACACCGCCTCCCCAACACCCCTCATCCCTCCTCCCCCGACACTGCGCGCCCCCCTCTCCACACACTGCCCCCCTCATACCACACCACACCCCCCCATACCCCACAAACCCCGCTCTCCCAACACCCCCCCACTCCACACACCCTATACCCCACATGCCCTCAACCCCCACCCACAGCCCCCTCTCCCCACACCACACCCCCAACACTACCCACCACACCCTATACCCCAAACCCTGCCCTCACCCCGCTTACCCCACCGCACACCGCTGCCCCAGTTCAGTGTGGTACCCCCCCACCCCGGATTATTGAAAAACTGCCCTGCGCCATGATGGCAGCTGCGACGAAAGCGAAGTGCATTTATGTGGCGCCTTTTCAATGAAAGATTTACGAGCAAGCCATCCCAGGGCCCTCCGGTTCCCAGAAGAACCAGAGGTGCTTTGTCAGGGAGGGGTGAGGGGGTGGGCTAAGGGGGAGCTGGTGGGGGGGGGGGGGGCTGCCGATGGAGGAGGGGCGCCGTTGTCGGAGGGCTGGAGGAGGTTAAACACAGTGAGAGAGAGAGTTGAGGGAGGGTGGTGAGGTGTTGGGGAACGAGGGGTGGGGAACTGAGGCTGGCTGTGGGGAATTTTAGCATCGCGGTGCCGCTGGCCCGGGGTGGGCGTGGTGTAGGGGAGGCAATCGCCGGGTGGTGTTCACCCAGAGACCCCAGTCGCAAATCAGTAAAAATCCCTGGAATTAGGAGTCCAAGGATGGCCAAGAATCCATGAATTGTCGGGGAAAATCCCATCTGGTTCACTCATGCCCTTCAAGGAGGGAAACTGCCATCCTCACCTGGTCGGGCCTACACGTGACTCCAGACCCACAGCAACGTGGTTGACTCTGAACTGCCCTCTGGGAAATTAGGGATGGGCAATAAATGCTGGCCTCGGCCAGCGACGCCCTCATCCCGCGAACAAATAAAGGGGGAGGATACAGGTTTTAATGTGAGTTGGGAGTTGAGAGCGGGCTGACTCGGAGCGAGCGGAGGGCCGGACCTCTCGGTGATGTTTGCTGCGGTGGGCCCCTCGGCTGATGGGAGGCTGGGTCAACCCTCACTGAGCCTTCGATCGGCGGAGTTCATGGCAAAGTAGATAGCGCAAAGTAAACAGGCCCAGTGACCTTTCACCCTTGTGACCGCGGCCATGTTCTGAGGCTACCCTCTATGTCCATCGAATTGCCCTCTTCCTGCCCCAAGTCGGGAGATCTGATACCACCCCACCCCCACCCCAAGGGCTCTCTGCCTCCCACGCACGCCCCAAATCACTCGGACCCTTGCCCCGTGACCCATGAGTCCATAAGAAGCAGAACAAAACTAATTCCAGCGCGAGAACAGGCCCTTCGGCCCAACAAACCCTTTACTCGCCCCTACGGCCCCCCACCCCACCCCGGTTTCAATAAAGAGAACAAGGAATGGGTCCAGGAGTTAAGCCATTCAGCCCCTTCAGCCCGTGCTGCCATTCAACGGGACACAGGCGATCCTCACACCCAACACCCCTGTGGCCATCAAATGCCCGGCCGACCGGGAAACCGCCTGTCCCATCGTTCCACGCCACCCGCCCCCCCGTGTGCCTTGGCCCACGGTCGCTCTCGGCTCAGCCACCCTTCGGTTTGACCGCTGTCGCTGTCCCCGGTCTCCGTCACGTCCTCCTGGTCTGCCCCCCTCAATCCCTGAAACCTCCCGACGATCCCAAACTTTGGATTTCGAAAATATCCTTCATCCACCCAAACATTGGAGGTCAACTCCATCCAACGAACATTTCTGACTCGCACGAGATTAGTTACTTATATCTGAGGTGCCAGGGTCGGGGGAGGGGTGTGGGGGGGAGCTGGAGGAACCCCCAACACTTGGGCAGAAAGGCCCAAGATGGCGGTCTTTCCCCACCGAACTTTGGCGGTAGCTATCCCAAAATCCCTTGCATTCCTCCAATTCTGTTCATCCACCATTGAAGACGCCGAGGTGCGCAAAAGGTCCTTGAGATGGTGACCATCGCCGGGCTATTCGACCACGGGGGCTACTGCACTCGCGCAGGGTAGAGGGGGAGCCGGGGTTAACGGGGGGGGAATGGGTCCATGACCGGGGATGGTTCTTGAAAACTACTTTTCTGTGTCGAACGCAGTTTGCAAATTAATCGTGGATGTATGCGCAGACATTTCCTTTCGCGGGATGTGGGGGCCAGAGTTTCCCTCCTGTCCCTAACTGTCCCTTGAGTACCATTTCAGAGGGCAGCGTGGCTCCCGTCGCTGTGGGCCTGGAGTCACGTGCAGGCCAGGCGAAGCGAGAATAGCACATTTTGCTCCCAAAACTAGTGGACCTGATCAGGGGTAAGGTTTCCTTTTATATACACAGGAGAGGGACAATCGAATTCAGACCTGCTCTGGTGGGAATTGAACCCATGATGGGAGGGCGCAGGCCTCTCCTGGTTTCCCACAGCCACTTCAATCTCCCAATCCCCTCCCCTCCCCTGATCTGGGGACGGGAGAGAATATAAGAGCAGGCTTGAGTACACTGGGAGGCCTGGAATAGATTGGAGACGTTTCCATTGGTAGGAGAGACTAGGAGCCAAGGGCAAAGCCTCAGGGTGTCGGGATGAACTGAGATGAGGGGGAGCTACTTCATCCGGAGGCGGAGGGGGGGATGAAGCTGTAGAATTCATTTCCACAGAGGGCTGTGGGCCCACGTCATTGAGTGTCTTTTAAGACGGAGATAGGTAGGATCTTGATGAGTGAGGGTGAAGGGGAGAAGGCAGGAGGATGAGGTTGAGAAACATATCAGCCACAGAGTCAATGGGCACAATGGCCTAATTCTGCTCCAATGGCCTTACCCTATGAATCTCTACTCAAGGAATGGAGGTCAGTTTGGATGGGGGAGGGAGTGAAGGAGGCAGGAAGGTGGAACTGAGGGTAATGAGATTGGCCTGTGATACCATCGGAAGGCGGAAGAGGTGTGATGGGCCGAATGGCCTACTCCCGCTCTGAGGTCCAGTCTGGAGTGCCGCGGTGGGGATCCAGCGCCAACTGGCGGTTGGGGGGGTGATGTGTGAGTGTGCTGACGAGGGGGAGAAGGAAGTGGCTGATTTGAGGACGTCGCTGGGCCTGGAGGGCCACGGCGAAGATGGTGGGCCAAATTTCTCAGCCTTGGAACCCGAGAGGCTGGTGTCGAGGGGGATAGACCCCCACCCCCGCCCCGCACCCCCACTGGGTGGGCCTGGATGGGGCAAACGTTGGGTGGAAGCTTTAGGGACGTGGCAGGGGGGAGGGATTTGGGTGGGGTAAGGGGTGGTGGGGAGGCCATTCACCCAAAGGATGGCAGATCTCATTGCCCAAACCATTTGAGTGTCGGATTTGGGGCAAGCTGTGGGTGGGTGGGTGGGGGCCGCGGTGGCTGGTGGGGGGGGGTCAGGAAAGTTGAGCAAAACCTCCATCCATCGCGCTATATCGAGCCCCCCCCCGCCCCACCCCCCCAACGCCGTGCGCGCGGTCTCCCGGCAGCAGTCCGGGCCCTTATCGGGTCCCCACATTGCGTTGACGCCCAGCCTCAAGGGCGTCTCTTCCCACACACCCCTCGTCCCTCCCAACCCCGTGCCCCTCTCTTCACCCCTGTTCCTGAGGCCAACCCTAAGGCAGAGACCGAGAAGGAGGTCAGTGACCAGCTCACGCTGCGGCCAGGGGTTTTTTAACATTCAAGTTGCGGTACGCCGTGCCTCTGGACCAGGAGGGCCTTAAACCTGGGTCGTCTAGGCCAAGGTAGGAGCTCTGCCACCCAGCTGGCCTCCTTTTTCGGATGGTGGTTAGGAGTAGGCCATTCTGTCCGTTGACTGAATGCCAGCTCTTCTGTAGAGCATGGCCCCTTCCTCGTTCTAGCCCCCTCCAGGAAGTTTCCGACTCTCTCTCCATCTCCCACCCCGACTCCTTCCTGATCATTTCAGAAGACCCTGAAGCGGTTGTAGAGGTTGGGGGGGGTGCGGTGGTCACTGGATCCGAAATGTTCACTCCACGCTCTCTCTCCCTTCACAGATGCCCCCCTCCAACTTTAACTGCCCCCATTAGACCGCTCCTCGGCTGCCTGGCCTTAGCCCCAGGAAACGAGAACTGCCTGCCTCACTCTAACATCCACCCCCCCCCACACCCAACCTTCCTTCCAAGAATTATTTTCAATTACCTCAGGACCAGGAGGAATTTGAACCTTGGCCTCCTGCCCTAGGCCCACCTTGACCTTCTCTAAGGCCTTCTGTAGACTGAAGCCTCCCTTGACCCCTTGCGCTCTGTCGCTCATTGACCCCTTCATTTGTTTTTCGTGCGGCTCAGCGTCAAAAGGCGGCCGAACCGTGGCCCTTTGGGACACGCGCTGGCGCCGGACGCAACCCAGTTGTTGTTGCTGGCGGAATCTTCCAGAAGGTCTAACGGCCGTCAGCAAAGGCGTCGTCTCTGACATTTGCCTTCGGACTCTATGGCAACGAGTGAATTGATTAGTGGAGAACGAGTGGGACATTAGCGGGGAAAAGGTACACACGGCGAGTCCCTGATGACTACAGCCAGGCAGAACTGATAAGGAATTTATCAACGAGGCCTGAGGCCCACCCTGCCCCTATCGGAGTGAGCCCAGGCCCTGGGTGTGCGCGTACGGGCCTTTCTCGCTGCGAGAGGCCCTTTGAGCCATCGAACAGAAAGCAAACTAGATTTCAGTTTGTCAGATACCCCTCCAGCTCGGCCTCCCAGCTCAGGACGGCAGAACTCGGGGTACATTTTTTTTCAAGGCAGGAAGCGGGGAATGCTGGGAAGAAGACAACATGGAGGCCGTGCTGCCCTGAGGCGGGGGACGGCTCCCACTCACAGGGATAAACCGCCACTCGATTTAGGACTGCTGGTCCCCGTCCCCATCCTCGCCCGGCCCCCACGACTCTCCCTCGTGGGCTCACTTCATTCTGCCCACCCCCTTCCTTCGTCGCCATCGCGTCTCGCCCTCGGACCTTTGACGTCCCCTCCCCCACAGAGTTTCCGGATCGTCCTCCACCTTCCCCAGCCGCGGATTCCTTCCTGGCTGCCGTGGGAATGGGATTGGGGAGTGTTCGGAGGGGGGGGGGCGGTGTTGGGGGACCCTCTGGTGTCCCCATCGCGTCTCCCCTCCCCACCCCAGCTCCAGGCCACCCCCAGCAGGGTCAATCGTCAGCCAGCCCCATGTGACAGCACCACAGCGAGCAAACACACCACCCCCCACCCTTTCCCTTGCCACATTCCGGAAGGGAATCCCCTCTGTCACCCCGAACATCCCAACACCTTCCCGTGCAACCTGGGCCTGTGACAAGGGGTCAAAAACCAGGCCGTGAGGCGACGGAGCAATAATCAGGGCCAGGAGTGGGGATGAAAACTAAGGTACAGGGGAGGGGGTATTAACCTGGGCCTTGTGAGGGGGCATTAACCTGGGCCTTGTGAGGGGGCATTAACCTGGGCCTTGTGAGGGGGCATTAACCTGGGCCTTGTGAGCGGGGATTAACCTGGGCCTTGTGAGCGGGCATTAACCTGGGCCTTGTGAGGGGGCATTAACCTGGGCCTTGTGAGCGGGGATTAAACTGGGCCTTGTGAGTGGGCATTAACTTGGGCCTGACACAGGGGGCAGAAACCCAGGCCTGGGACCTGGGGCATTCGCAGGCCCCAATCGGCAGGGCCTGGGGTGCCAGGAGTTTCGTTGTCAGTGCTGTGGGCGGGGGGGAAGGAGGATCAGGGACAGGGCCTGAGGCCTGCTCCCGGATTGGCAATGGGGCCTGCAATTTCTGGATGTCACATAGCACCACCTTCCCTGTCACTTCCTCCCTTCCTCTCCCCTCCCCGAACACTCCCTCTGGGAGGGAGGGAGGGGGAATGACCCACCATGGACAGGAGCTGTGGGGGGGGGGGGTGGGTGGAGTGGGGGGTGGAATTGACTCTCGATTTTGTAATCTAGAGCCCTAGGGTCAGGTTCTAAGGATGTGGGTTCGAATCCCACCAGTGCGGGGGTGGGGCCGGGGGGCGCAAAGTCTGACCTGGGTCAAACCTCAAACTAAATTATATTAAAGTGTTCACTAACGGCCTTTAGGGAAGGAAATCCACTACCCTAACCCACTCTGGGCCTACATGTGACTCCAGGCCCACGGCAATGTGGTTAACCCTTAACTGCCCTCTTAGATGGCAGTTTGAGGGCAATTAGGGACAGGAAATAAATGCCCACATCCCCATCCTCAACTGCCCCTGGAGGCAGTGAGCTGCCTTCTTGAACCCCTGCAGTCCGTGTGCTGTCGGGACGCCCACACCGTGCCCTCAGGGAGGGGAATTCCAGGATTCTGACCCAGCGACGCTGAAGCAGCGGCCAATACATTTCCAAGTCGGGATGGGGGAGCGGAGGAGAAGCTGGGGGCGGTGGCGGTGGGTGGCTGGTGCTCCCATGTACCTGCTGCCCCCTTGTCCTTCGGGATGGTGGACTTACAGGTTCAGAAGATGCTGCCTAAGGAGCTTTGCAGCGCACCTCACAGACGGTACACACTGCTGTGACTGAGCGTCGGCTGTGGGGGGCAGGGAAGGGAGTGGGATGCTGGTGGAGGCAGGGGCTGCTCTCTCCCTGGATGCATGCCGAGCGTCTTGTGTTGTCGGAGCTGCCCCCATCTGGGGCAAGTGGGGGGTATCCCATCTTGTAGGTGGTGGGACAGGTTTTGGGGGGGGGGGGGCGTCAGGGGTCGGGGCGTGGGTGCGTTACCCGATCCCAGCCTCCAACCTGCTCCTGTAGCCACTGCATTTATAAGTTGCAAATAGCAGAAGCCGTTTTAAATCTGGTACAGGAGGGATTTAGATGTCCTGTTTGATAGATCATGGGAAGTGTGTGCCAACGTCGGACCTTCCACCTGAAACAGAGAGCACTAGGGACAGGTTCGGTCTCAGTCTAAAAGAATGTCGAGATAACAAGGTGTCGAGCTGTATGAACACAGCAGGCCAAGCAGCATCAGAGGAGCAGGAGAGCTGACGTTTCGGGCCTAGACCCTTCTTCAGAAATGGGGACGGGGAGTGGGCTCTGAAATAAATAGGGAGAGAGGGAGAAGGCGGATCGATGATGGATAGAGGAGAAGATAGGTGGAGAGGAGACAGACAGGTCAAAGACGTGGGGATGGAGCCAGTAAAGGAGAGTGTAGGTGGGGAGGTAGGGAGGGGATAGGTCAATCCAGGGAGGACGGACAGGTCAAGGAGGTGGGATGAGGTTAGTAGGAAGGAAATGGGGGTGTGCTTGAGGTGGGAGGAGGGGATGCGTGAGAGGAAGGACAGGTTAGGGAGGCGGGGATGAGGTTAGTAGGTAGGAGATGGGGATGGGGCTTGAGGGGAGGAGGGGATAGGAGGGAGGAAGAACAGGTTAGGCAGGCGGGGACGAGCCGGGCTGGGTTTGGGATGCAGTGGGGGGGAGGGGGAGATTGTGAAGCTTGTGAAATCCACATGGATACCATTGGGCTGCAGCCTGCTCTCGGAGAGTGTTTATGGTTCCTGGGACTAAGGGTCTTTTCCACCAGGAGGGATTTGGACAAACCGCGTGCACAAGCTTCAGGGAACAAGAGATTATTTCAATGATCTCCCTTCCCCTTCCGTTAACGGCAGAGTGAACTCAAGGGCCCTGTGTGACCTCCTGGCCCTGCTCCTTCACCAACTCTCTGGGAGGGGGTGAGGGCAGAGCCGTCTATTGGGAAAGGCGGGTACCCCTGGTGCTCCGGTGGTGGGCGCAGATCACCTGATGAAGCCTGGCGAGTAGGCCGGACCCATCAGTAATTCCTGTTGGCCTCCATCCAGAGTCGAACGGCGTGAGGGATTAACGCATCGAGGACAACATCGGCTTGAGCAGAGAACCCAGAGAAGTCGAGGGAGGGGCAGTTGCTGAGATTGGGGGCGATGGAAGCTTTCAGATCGATGCTCCAGAATGTGGTGAGGCCCGAGTCCCAGCCCTAACTTATTACTTTGCCGCCCCCGGTTGCTTGCTGTTCCCCCAGCAACAGCCCCGCTCCCCACCCCCCAGCTCCGAACACACAGGTTACCCCGTGACCCAGTCTGTGGGGAATGTCACAGGCCCCACACACCGCACCCCCATCCCCCGACCCGGCCAGCCTCCACCTTGATGTGACGAGCCCAGGGAATGGGACACTCGCCAAACTCGCTCGAGGGCCTGGCACCCCGACACAGGGCTCGCTGACAGCAAGGAAAGTGTCAGGGACAACCAGGCACCCGCCACTGTACCTGCACCCCCCTGCCCCCACCCACAGGCCGGGGTCTGGGGTCTCCCTCCTCCTCCTCCCGCCCTCGCCGGGATCTCCCCCCTCCTCCTCCTGCCCTCGCCGGGATCTCCCCCCGCCTCCTCCTGCCCTCGCCGGGTTCTCCCCCCGCCTCCTCCTGCCCTCGCCGGGATCTCGGCCCGCCTCCTCCTGCCCTCGCCGGGATCTCCCCCCGCCTCCTCCTGCCCTCGCCGGGATCTCCCACGGCCTCCTCCTGCCCTCGCCGGGATCTCCCCCCGCCTCCTCCCGCCCTCTCCGGGATCTCCCCCCGCCTCCTCCTGCCCTCGTCGGGATCTCCCCCCGCCTCCTCCTGCCCTCGCCGGGATCTCCCCCCGCCTCCTCCTGCCCTCGCCGGGATCTCCCCCCGCCTCCTCCTGCCCTCGCCGGGATCTCCCCCTGCCTCCTCCGGCCCTCGCCGGGATCTCGGCCCGCCTCCTCCTGCCCTCGCCGGGATCTCCCCCCTCCTCCTCCTGTCCTCGCCGGGATCTCCCCCCGCCTCCTGCTGCCCTCGCCGGGATCTCCCCCCGCCTCCTGCTGCCCTCGCCGGGATCTCCCCCCGCCTCCTCCTGCCCTCGCCGGGATCTCCCCCCGTCTCCTCCTGCCCTCGCCGGGATCTCCCCCCGTCTCCTCCTGCCCTCGCCGGGATCTCCCCCCGTCTCCTCCTTCCCTCGCCGGGATCTCCCCCCTCCTCCTCCTGCCCTCGTCGGGATCTCCCCCCGCCTCCTCCTGCCCTCGCCGGGATCTCCCCCAGCCTCCTGCTGCCCTCGCCGGGATCTCCCCCCGCCTCCTCCTGCCCTCGCCGGGATCTCCCCCCGTCTCCTCCTGCCCTCGCCGGGATCTCCCCCCGTCTCCTCCTGCCCTCGCTGGGATCTCCCCCCTCCTCCTCCTGCCCTCGCCGGGATCTCCCCCCTCCTCCTCCTGCCCTCGCCGGGATCTCCCCCAGCCTCCTGCTGCCCTCGCCGGGATCTCCCCCCGCCTCCTCCTGCCCTCGCCGGGATCTCCCCCCGTCTCCTCCTGCCCTCGCCGGGATCTCCCCCCGTCTCCTCCTGCCCTCGCCGGGATCTCCCCCCTCCTCCTCCTGCCCTCGCCGGGATCTCCCCCCTCCTCCTCCTGCCCTCGCCGGGATCTCCCCCCTCCTCCTCCTGCCCTCGCCGGGATCTCCCCCCTCCTCCTCCTGCCCTCGCCGGGATCTCCCCCGCCCCCTCCCGCCCTCGCCGGGATCCCCCTCCTCCCCCTCCTGCCCTCTGTAGTGCTGACATTGACCCCAAACTCAGTGCCTCATAAAGACCACCCCCCCAACTGCTTCTGTTCTTTTTGCAAGCCCCCTCAGGGTAAATGGAGGGGTGAGGGGGCGTTGGCATCTCCAATGCCTGGTATCCAATTATTCCCCCCACCCCGGCCAGATTTAGCCTCTCGAGCCCCACCTCGAGGCCGAACCTCGAGCCCAACCAGGAGACCCTCGACGTCCACCCCCTTCGTAAGCCCCGATCCTCCCCGAATGGCCCCCACCGAGTCCCACCCAACATCCCACGTGCCACCTCCCCTTCACCTCAGTCAGCTTCTTCATGTGTTGCCCTCTCTCCGGTATCCCCCCAAACCCTCCTCCCTCCCTCGAGGAAGTGCTGCTCACTGACTCACTCCATTTCCATCTTCCCCCTTCTCGCACCTCTCCCCCTACCCCTCCTACCCCCGACCCTGACAGGGAGCAACGGATATTTCGTTCTCGACCTACAGGAGGCAGAAGCTGGAGGACGAGCAGCAGGGACTCAGGATGGAGGGCAAGTCGGAGGAAAATGAGCAGCAAGATCCCACAGGACCCAACGACATGGTGGGCCTGGTGGTGAAGAGATCGCTGATCCAGAGGAGATTCCTACTGTACCTCGTGCTCGGGGTCATTTTCCTGCTGATCAGCGGTAAACACCATCGTCATCGAAGCAGGGGGGAGGGCCATTCAGCCCAGCGACTGACCCACACTGCCCGACCCAGTCGGGTGCACGCCCTGAGGTTGTTACCGATGGCCGATCTGTGTGGGATCTTCCTGTGCATCAGGCAGCTGCCGTCCCTGGCAATTGCAAAGTGGGTGGTCTTTCTGCATTTGTTGTTGTGAGGGCAGCAAAGGAGTACGCGCGTGTGCCCCACAGCACCAGGGACACGGGTTCAATCCCGCCCTCGGGCGACTGTCTGTGCGGAGTTTGCACATTCTCCCTGTGTCTGCATGGGTTTCCTCCCACAGTCCAAAGATGTGCCGTTTGGGGTGGGTTGGCCGTGCTAACTTGTCCCGTGGTGCCCAGGGATGTGTGGGTCAGGGTGGGTTGGACGTGCTAAATTGTCCCGTAGTGCCCAGGGATGTGCAGGTTAGGGTGGATTGGCCGTGCTAAATTGTCCTGTAGTGCCCAGGGATGTGCGGGTTAGGGTGGGTTGGCCGTGCTAAATTGTCCCATAGTGCCCAGGGATGTGCAGGTTAGGGTGGATTGGCCGTGCTAAATTGTCCCGTAGAGCCCAGGGATGTGCGGGTTAGGGTGGATTGGCCGTGCTAAATTGTCCCGTAGTGTCCAGGGATGTGCGGGTTAGGGTGGATTGGCCGTGCTAAATTGTCCCATAGTGCACAGGGATGTGCGGGTTAGGGTGGATTGGCTGTGCTAAATTGTCCCATAGTGCCCAGGGATGTGCGGGTTAGGGTGGATTGGCCGTGCTAAATTGTCCCGTAGTGCCAAGGGATGTGCGGGTTAGGGTGGATTGGCCGTGCTAAATTGTCCCATAGTGCCCAGGGATGTGCGGGTTAGGGTGGATTGGCCGTGCTAAATTGTCCCGTAGTGCCCAGGGATGTGCGGGTTAGGGTGGGTTGGCCGTGCTAAATTGTCCCATAGTGCCCAGGGATGTGCGGGTTAGGGTGGGTTGGCCGTGCTAAATTGTCCCGTGGTGCCCAGGGATGTGCAGGTTAGGGTGGATTGGCCGTGCTAAATTGTCCCGTAGTGCCCAGGGATGTGCGGGTTAGGGTGGATTGGCCGTGCTAAATTGTCCCGTAGTGCCCAGGGATGTGCGGGTTAGGGTGGATTGGCCGTGCTAAATTGTCCCGTAGTGCCCAGGGATGTGCGGGTTAGGGTGGGTTGGCCGTGCTAAATTGTCCCGTAGTGCCCAGGGATGTGCGGGTTAGGGTGGATTGGCCGTGCTAAATTGTCCCATAGTGTCCAGGGATGTGCGGGTTAGGGTGGATTGGCCGTGCTAAATTGTCCCGTGGTGCCCAGGGATGTGCGGGTTAGGGTGGACTGGCCGTGCTAAATTGTCCCGTGGTGCCCAGGGATGTGCGGGTTAGGGTGGATTGGCCGTGCTAAATTGTCCTGTGGTGCCCAGGGATGTGCGGGTTAGGGTGGATTGGCCGTGCTAAATTGTCCCGTAGTGCCCAGGGATGTGGGGGTTAGGGTGGATTGGCCGTGCTAAATTGTCCCGTGGTGCCCAGGGATGTGCGGGTTAGGGTGGACTGGCCGTGCTAAATTGTCCTGTGGTGCCCAGGGATGTGCGGGTTAGGGTGGGTTGGCCGTGCTAAATTGTCCCGTGGTGCCCAGGGATGTGCGGGTTAGGGTGGATTGGCCGTGCTAAATTGTCCCGTGGTGCCCAGGGATGTGCGGGTTAGGGTGGACTGGCCGTGCTAAATTGTCCCGTAGTGCCCAGGGATGTGCGGGTTAGGGTGGATTGGCCGTGCTAAATTGTCCTGTGGTGCCCAGGGATGTGCGGGTTAGGGTGGGTTGGCCGTGCTAAATTGTCCTGTAGTGCCCAGGGATGTGCGGGTTAGGGTGGATTGGCCGTGCTAAATTGTCCTGTAGTCCCCAGGGATGTGCAGGTTAGGGTGGATTGGCCGTGCTAAATTGTCCCGTAGTGCCCAGGGATGTGCGGGTTAGGGTGGATTGGCCGTGCTAAATTGTCCCATAGTGCCCAGGGATGTGCGGGTTAGGGTGGGTTGGCCGTGCTAAATTGTCCCGTAGTGCCCAGGGATGTGCGGGTTAGGGTGGATTGGCCGTGCTAAATTGTCCTGTGGTGCCCAGGGATGTGCGGGTTAGGGTGGATTGGCCGTGCTAAATTGTCCCGTAGTGCCCAGGGATGTGGGGGTTAGGGTGGATTGGCCGTGCTAAATTGTCCCGTGGTGCCCAGGGATGTGCGGGTTAGGGTGGACTGGCCGTGCTAAATTGTCCTGTGGTGCCCAGGGATGTGCGGGTTAGGGTGGGTTGGCCGTGCTAAATTGTCCCATAGTGCCCAGGGAGGTGTACACGAGGTGGGTTATAGGGGAATGGGTCTGGGTGGGATGCTCTGAGTTTCAGTGTGGACTTGTTGGGCCGAAAGGCCTGTTTCCACACTGTAAGGATTCTATGTCTGTACATCATCCATTTGGGAATTGTAGCGTCCTGGACTCAATATTGACTTGAGCTCTTACCACAGCCCCCTTAGACACTAAGCCATGATATCACATCGTCAGCCAACTAATGTTAGCCCCTAATGGTCCCCATTTGCTTTCCTAGACAGATCGTCATCCACTCCTGCATCTGTCCAACCATGCTTCTCTCCCTCAGGGCTCCATCCCCACCAATTGATGATTCACTATTCCCTACCCCCCACCTTATCTTCTGGATATACACCGACATCTCACATCGGCTCTGAGGAAGGGCAATAACGAAATGTTAATGCTGATTCCTCTCTCCACAGGCGCTGCCAGGCCTGCAGAGTTTCTCCAGCAATTCTGGTTTCGCTTCTGATTTCCAACATCGCTGTGTTCTTATTAATTCCCCGTGTCTGCTCCCTCCTGGCAATGACTTCTCTCCCCTCCCGTCTCTGTTGGGGGAGAGCGTTTCTCCTGAATTCCTGACGGGATTTATTCCTGACAGGATTTACACCTGGCGTCGGGCGGGGGTCCAAGAGGGAAAGGTCAACTCTGCGTGAAACTGCTCGTACACCACCGCACCCCCCACCCCCCACAACACCTCACCTGCCTCAATCTGCTCTTTTCTTGGGGGGCAAACGTCTCCTGCCGGGCCCTGATCTGACTGAATGGCGGAACAGACTCCATAGGGGCCGAATGGCCTGCTCCTGTTTCTTGCGGCCTGTTTTAACTCGTGACCAGCCCATTTAGTGTCCGACCCTATCTACCCTTCGAACTGACCGACTCGCTGGGCCGCTTCAGAGGGCAGTTAAGAGTCAACCACGCTGGTCTGTGGGTCTGGAGTCACATGTAGGCCGGACCAGGTAAGGAGGGCAGCTTCCTTACCTGAAACGACGTGAGTGAACCCGACGGGATTTTCCCCGACAAAGCTTGTCTGCAGATTCTTGACTTCGGAAATTTTATTTTGGTTGAATTTAAACTCCAACCCGCTGCGGGATTCGAACCTGGGTCCCCCGGGATTTAGCAGAGGCTCTGGGTAAAAAAATAACACCACCAGGCCCCACAGTTAGTGACCGCTCGCGATGGAGTGTGATTCATGCATCAGTTCGCTGGATCCCTTCGGTGCTTTGCCCCCGTTAAAATACAGCAAACTCCGGGGCCAATCCTGCCCCAACATTCAGTGAGGTCCGTGCTGTTCAACCACCTTGGATCCATGGCGTATGGATTTCAAAACATGATGTTAACCCTACGGGACAATTTAGCACGGCCAACCCACCCTAACCCGCACATCCCTGGGCACTACGGGACAATTTAGCACGGCCAACCCACCCTAACCCGCACATCCCTGGGCACTACGGGACAATTTAGCACGGCCAACCCACCCTAACCCGCACATCCCTGGGCACTACGGGACAATTTAGCACAGCCAACCCACCCTACCTACACATCCCTGGGCACTACGGGACAATTTAGCACGGCCAACCCACCCTAACCCGCACATCCCTGGGCACTACAGGACAATTTAGCACGGCCAAGCCACCCTAACCCGCACATCCCTGGGCACTACGGGACAATTTAGCACGGCCAACCCACCCTAACCCGCACATCCCTGGGCACTATGGGACAATTTAGCACGGCCAATCCACCCTAACCCGCTCATCCCTGGGCACTACGGGACAATTTAGCAGGGCCAACCCACACTAACCCGCACATCCCTGGGCACTACGGGACAATTTAGCACGGCCAACCCACCCTAACCCGCACATCCCTGGGCACTACGGGACAATTTAGCACGGCCAACCCACCCTAACCCGCACATCCCTGGGCACTATGGGACAATTTAGCACGGCCAATCCCACCCTAACCCGCACATCCCTGGGCACTACGGTACAATTTAGCACGGCCAATCCACCCTAACCCGCACCCCTTTGGACTGTGGGAGGAAACCGGAGGAAACCCACGCAGACACGGGGAGAATGTGCAAACTCCACACAGACAGTTACCCGAGGGTGGGATTGACCCCAGTCTCTGGGGCTGTGAGGCAGCCGTGCTAACCACTGAGCCACAGCACCGCCCCGTTCTTCCAGCTTGCTCTGAGCTTCGCTGGTGCGCTGCAGCGATTCCGAGGCAGAGATGTTGGCCAGGGAACAGGGTGGTGTGTTCCCAGGCACCTGGGAGCTCAATGTATTCGGCGACGATGGCAAACAATGATTTGGGCGAGGAGAGGGAGAGTTGAGCTCAGTGACTCCCCTTCAGACTGATCTGCAGTTCAGTTCTGGGCTCGCAACGTTAGTGACCAGCCCCTTCTGTGTTTCTCCAGCACTCCCGATCTCCAGCGTTGGAATGCTCCTTTCCAAAACAAGTCCGACATTCTGTGACCTCTCTGTTTTTGTTTAATTAGCTTTCATACTTGGCTACATCAGCTCTCGGAGATCCTGCAAGGCCTGTGAGGAGATCGGTCTGCCCGGTGAGGACAGTGTGGTCAGCAACGACTGTGATTATCAGCGAGATGTGGACATCGACCCCGATCCCGTGCTTTACTGGGGAGATCTCACAGCGATGCTCAAGAAATATATCAACCAGGACGACATCACCGAGCACATCAGGTTGGGCCTGCCCTCTCTGCAAAGATCGCACTGAATGTTACACCCTCTGTCTGTGGGTGGCTCGAAGCTTCTGCATTTGAATATAAACTGAGGGACGCGAGCGACAAGAGCCTTTGATGAGACATCTCTCGTCAAACTTTGTCAGCTGACACCCCAAGGGGAAGGCTCGGTTGTGGTGGTTGGGGGTGGTGGGGGCCGGAGGAATGCGAGAGGAGGATGTGAAATCTGCAACGCTGCCTCCAGAGATGTTGTTTCATCAGCTGTAACTGATCCAGGGAGACACTTGGCCCCAACAAAGCCGGGGCCAAGGTTGGGTGGGGGGGGGGGTGTGGATGAACGGATCCCTGCCGTCCTCCTCCACTGGTCACAACAGAGTTTCGATATAACACAGTGAGTGATTGTAACATGACTGTGTACAGCTCAGCCTCAGAAGTGAGTCAGACAGCTCCTCGAAACAACAGGCAAAGATTTAGTTCATGCAAAGATCAACAAAAGCCTTAACCTGAGCAAACAGCTGCAAAAAACAGGCGCTTAAAAACGGTCGGGGGCAGGGGGGATATGATCCAAATTTGGCAGGTTTTTATCTGGAAAGTACGTTGGGCACATTACAGTTAAATTCGTTTTTTACAAAAGTAGATAATTCTCAGATTGCTGGCACGAGCGTCTTCCCGGATCAGTTATGGCTGGTTGGAGTCAGTTACCTGGAGACGATGCTCTCCTCCAGGATCTGTCCACTCGCGGTGACGAGAGCTTCCACTGGGTGTGAAGCTGTGAAGGGAGAAGTCTCAGAAAAACGGGGCAGACAAAGCTCCTGTTTCTGATGTAAGTTGCCTCTCTCTGTGCCCAGATGCAACAGGGCAGGCTGGTAGCTCAGTGCTACCAACAGGGCATCCGGCACCTGAGACCCAGGTTCGATTCCACGTTCAGGCTGCGAGGAGTTTGCACACTGTCCCCAGGTCTGCGCGGGTTTCCTCCAGGTGCTCCGGTTTCCTCCCACAGTCCAGGGATAAGTAGGCTAGCTGGGTTAGCCATGGTAAATACGGGGTTACAGGGATGGGTCTGGGTAGGACGCACTTCAGAGTGTCAGTGTGCCCTTGATGGGCTGCATGGCCTGCTTCCACGCTGTAGGGATTCCAAGATAGCAGCTTTATGATGACCACTAACTAGGCTGTGTGAGCTCTCTCTCTTTGACAAGCGTTGCAGACTCGAGTGACTGCCCTCTCACAACTGGTGCTCTTCACAAATCCAACATTTTCTCCAGTCTCCTCGGCTTTGCTACATGTTCTTCCCGAAAAAAATCCAAGGCGTGGATGTAAATCCAGCCAATTATATGCTTCGATCAATATTTCGGACAACACAACTTCCTGACACAGGCCGTTCACCTGTGGGAGTAAACCCTTCCAAGTCTCACAACGTCCTTCCTACAGCAGGAAGACCAGGATTGAACGCAGCATTATGAAAGTGGCCCTAATCAATGCCCTGTACAGCCGCAACATGACCCTCCCAACTCCCTGTACTCAACGCACTGACCAATAAAGGTGAGCGTCCCGAACACCCCCCTGTCTACCTGCGACTCCACTTTCCAGGAACTATGACCCTGCACTCCCAGGTCCCTTTGTTCAGCGACTCTCCCCCAGGACCTTACCAGGAAGTGTATAAATCCTGCCCTGATCTGCTTTTCCAAAAAGCAGCCCCTCACATTTATCTGAATTAAACTCCATCCGCCACTCCTCAGCCTATCTGACCAAGGTCCTGTTGTACTCTGAGGGAACCTTCCTCACTGACCACTAAGCCTTCAATTTCAGTGTCATCTGCAAACTTACTAACCACACCCCTATGTTCACATCCAAATCACGGATATAAACGGCTAAGTGCTCCCTCCTGATCAATATTACTTGCTCCTGCTTCTTCATTTTCACAAGCTCTGGGCTCACAGGCATTTCAGAGAGAGTTCCTCTGTGTGACTCCCTGGAGACACAGATAAATTAACCATTCAGTTTCAAAGATATTTCTCCGACCCTGTTACAAATTCTCCTGAGTTCACCCACAATCTGGAGCAGGGGGTCCCACTCACCTTTCACACACCTAAAGAAGCTTTTACAGTCTCACATGAAGTTGCTCGATAGCTCACATTCTCGGTACCTTTTCGTTAGGAATGCGTTCCTCACTCTGTAATTCTGAAAGAGTGGGGTAACGGGCCAGTTGGGGTAACAGAGGTGTGACGCGCACACTGTGAGTCTCTTAATCCTGCCAGGTTTAGGGACTGACATTCCAAGCCGTTCATTTACAGAGCGATGGCTAATGGAGTGAAATCCCTTTCATCTTTGCAGAATGATGAGTGAGGAGCCACATCCCTCTGGCTCCGCGAAACTGCATGAGCTGACAAAAACCATTCACCAAAAATTCAACAGCTATGGACTGCATCATGTCTGGGACGATTCACACTACGTCTCACTGCCGTTCCCAGACAGGTCAGCACGGGGTGGGGGGGGGTGGTGGGGGGGAGGTGCGGGATCAGTGTGCACCGAACATCTCCCTGTGACACTCGCCGATACCCCTCACCATAACACACCGATATACCCCACACCCCTCACTGTAACACTCTCTGATATACCCCACACCCCTCACTGTAACACTCTCTGATATACCCCACACCCCTCACTGTAACACACCGATATACCCCACACCCCTCACTGTAACACTCTCTGATATACCCCACACCCCTCACTGTAACACTCTCTGATATACCCCACACCCCTCACTGTAACACACCGATATACCCCACACCCCTCACTGTAGCACTCTCTGATATACCTCACACCCTTCACTGTAACACTCTCTGATATACCCCACACCCCTCACTGTAACACTCTCTGATATACCCCACACCCCTCACTGTAACACTCTCTGATATACCCCACACCCCTCACTGTAACACTCTCTGATACACCCTACACCCCTCACTGTAACACTCTCTGATATACCCCACACCCCTCACTGTAACACACCAATACACCCCACACCCCTCACTGTAACACACCGATATACCCCACACCCCTCACCGTTACACACCGATATACCCCACACCCCTCACTGTAACACACTGATACACCCCACACCCCTCACCGTAACACACCGATACACCCCACACCCCTCACTGTAACACTCTCTGATATACACCACACCCCTCACTGTAACACACCGATATACCCCACACCCCTCACTGTAACACACCGATATACCCCACACCCCTCACAGTAACACTCTCTGATATACCCCACACCCCTCACTGTAACACCCCCTGATATACCCCACACCCCTCACAGTAACTCTCTGATATACCCCACACCCCTCACTGTAACACTCTCTGATATACCCCACACCCCTCACAGTAACACTCTCTGATATACCCCACACCCCTCACAGTAACTCTCTGATATACCCCACACCCCTCACTGTAACACTCTCTGATATACCCCACACCCCTCACAGTAACACTCTCTGATATACCCCACACCCCTCACAGTAACACTCTCTGATATACCCCACACCCCTCACTGTAACACTCTCTGATATACCCCACACCCCTCACAGTAACTCTCTGATAAACCCCACACCCCTCACTGTAACCACACACTCACACACGCACACATACATCCACTCAGACAGACAGACACACGTGCACACGCGCGGACACACACGCGCGCACACACACGTACGCTCTCACAGAGACTCACTCACATACACACACTCCCACGCACACACAGCCCACACACAGACTCCCGCGGACACACGTCCCTCACACGGACTCGCACGCTCACATCGTCCCTCACACAGACTCGCGTGCTCACATCGTCCCTCAGACGGACTCACGCACTCACATCGTCCCTCAGACGGACTCGCGCGCTCACATCGTCCCTCAGATGGACTCGCGCGCTCACATCGTCCCTCAGATGGACTCGCGCGCTCACATCGTCCCTCAAACGGACTCGCGCGCTCACATCGTCCCTCAGATGGACTCGCGCGCTCACATCGTCCCTCAAACGGACTCGCGCGCTCACATCGTCCCTCACACGGACTCGCGCGCTCACATTGTCCCTCACACGGACTCGCATGCTCACTTCGTCCCTCACACGGACTCGCGCGCTCACATCGTCCCTCAAACGGACTCGCGCGCTCACATCGTCCCTCAAACGGACTCACGCGCTCACATCGTCCCTCAAACGGACTCGCGCTCACATCGTCCCTCACACGGACTCGCGCGCTCACTTCGTCCCTCACACGGACTCGCGCGCTCACTTCGTCCCTCACACGGACTCGCGCGCTCACTTCGTCCCTCACACGGACTCGCGCGCTCACTTCGTCCCTCACTGTGGGTGCTATCCCCCTGACCTTTCTCTGCATCTTCTCTAATGCCTTTAGATATTCCTTCATGAGCGATACCCCGAAACAGAGTGCAGTCTCGGCCACCCTGGAGCAATACAAGTTTTAGCTTCACACGATGACAGAATGCTTTACTCTCTTCCCAAACATAGCTCTTCTCCAAACTACCTGAGGGTGACGAATGCGAATGGTACGATCCTGGACACGGTGAGCCTGGACAATGAGGCGTATTTGGCCTACAGCCCGTCCGGAGTGGTCTCGGTGAGTTCTCATGGGCTGTCATATCCAATCCCCTCCCCAAGGTGGAACCAAACCTCCAACTCGGGGCATCTAACCCTGTGCTCTCCCTGTCCCTGGGAGTGTTTGATCAGGGGTGCGGGGGGACCGGATAGGGGAAGCTTTACTCTGTATCTGACCCCATGCTATCCCTCTTTTGGACTGTTTGATGGCAGCGGGGAACAGTGTCAAGGGAACTTTACTCTGCATCTAACCCCATGCTGTCCCTGTCCTGGGAGTGTTTGATGGGGTGGGCAGTGTAGAGGGAGCTGTATGCTGCATCTAACCCCATGCTGTCCCTGCCCTGTGTGCATTTGATGGGAATGGCGTCGAGGGAGTTTTCCTGTCCAATGAGAAGAGGTGAGAGCCCCGCGCTCTCTAGGATGATGCTCAGAGATGGCCAATGCCCAGTGCTGTGTTTTGTGATCATGCAGGGTGGCTTGGTGTATGCTCACTATGGGAGAGACGAGGACTTTGAGGAGTTGAGATATCTCAACATGGCTGTCCAAGGCAACATTGTGATCTTGCGAGCGGGACGTATTAGCCTCGCGGAGAAGGTTGGTCCAATTCTACTTACTTAAGGCTTTGATACATATCCCTCCGATAAAAATCAGTGGATATGGGGAGTGGGCAGGGAAAGGAGGCGTCGATCACACTGCATGGGGGAGCAGTAAAACGATGGGCCGATTGGCCTCTCTCAGCTCCTTATGCTCGGTAACGTGCGCGGTATTCCTTCGTGGATTTCTCAAGGTGATGGTCCACATTTTCTTTTCCTGGATCCCATTGTTGAAACCTGGGAACAGTGAAGAAGCCTGGTGTAGGCCCCAGGCCTTCATCTGTTCAAGCCCCTGCATTGTCCACGTGACTCCAGTCCCTCACTGGGCCACATTGACTAAATAACTCCCTTTGTCAGGACTGGGGTGGTCACCTAGCTGTTAGATGCCATGGGCAAAGTGTCTGTATATATACTCTGTATCTAACACCATGCTGTCCCTGTCCCTGGGGTGTGTTTGATGGGGGGGGGGGGGTGGAAACAATGTAGAGAGAGCTTTACTCTGTATCTAACCCTGTGCAGTCCCTATACTGGGGTGTGTTTGGTGGGGGGACAGTGTAGAGGGAGCTTTACTCTGTATCTAACCCCGTGCTGTCCCTGGGGAGCGTTGGACGGGGTGTGCGGGGGAGCCTGACTCCGTACCTAACCCTGGGAACCATCCCGGCTGCTTCTGCGAGGGCTGGCCTGATTTCTCGGCATTTCACAGGTAGCCAACGCTGAGCAGAATGGAGCGACTGGCGTTCTCATCTACCCTGACCCCAGCGACTACCCACAGAACCCGAGGGACCGTGGGCTTCAGAGCAACAGCTGCATCTCGGGGCACGTGAGTACCCAGCGATGGACCCTTCCCCAAACCCCCCACCTCCTCCCAACCTCATCCTGAGACAGCCGGGGGCCATGCACACCTCCAGGAGGTCCAGCCCCTGTTGAGGCTGGGCTTCAGGGCTCCCGGGTTGACATATTCAGAAAGCACGCAGACTCAACACAGAGAAAGTATTCCCTCGAGTTAGGGAGACTGAACGTTGACTCAATCTGGATGAATTAGAGGCGATGAAGATTTCGGTTGAAACTTTCGACCTTGCACTGAGGAGGACGACCTGGCCTCCTCCTCCCGCTGCCTGTTCCCGAAAATAAATCGTGTGGAAGATTCCCCGGATCCGTGTTTGCGACAAGTTAATCTCCAAGGAGAGGTTTGGCGCAAGCACACTGTACCCCTCTGGTTAAATCTCGAGAGGAGTGGGTCTGGTGGGCAGCGAAGGATCACTCTAAAGCAAGTGGAGACACTTTGAGATTAAGATTTAGGATTAAGACTAAGAACTCGAACCTTTCAAAGCAGCAGTGAGCAGAGACCATCTTTGTGGGTGTCTCTCTCTCTCTCTCCTGGAGTGAGGAGCTCACTCCTGCGGGAGATGGTGGAGATTGGGTGTTGAAATTTACGGACGGATGGGCCTGGCAGGTCTCTGAGTGAAGATGGTCTCACTCAACGGTGGAGCAGTGCCAAAGGGGAGGCAACAGCGAAGGCTCAGAAACAAACCCAGAGGGTGGAGAAGGTCTTCCTCAGATTGTCCCACGTCGCGGTGTGGCCGGTCCGAGACACTTTCTGAGGCACAGCGGAGCGTGTCAATTATCTCTCATTCCTACAGCATACGCTGTTGTGAACGCAGATACGATCACCCAGTCACACAGCACAGACACAGACCCTTCATCCCCACTGATCGCAACCCCAAACTAATCCAGCCCCACTGGCCTGTGTTTGGCCCGTATCCCCATAAACCCTTCCTGCACCCATCCAGATCCCTTTTACATGTACTGGCCCTCACCGCTCATTCCACACACACACCACCCTCTGTGTGAAAAAGTTACCCCTCAGGTCCCTCTTAAATCTTTCCCCTCCCACCTCAAACATACGCTGTCTCGGTTTGGACTCCCCTACCCTGGGGCAAACAATCTTGTGATGTTATAAACCTCTATAAGGTCACCCCTCAGCCTCCAGGGAAAACAGCCCCAGGCTATTCACCCTCTCCCTGTAGCTCACACCCTCCAACATCCTTGTAAATCTTTTCTGAACCCTTCCAAGTTTCACAACATCCTTCCTGCGGCAGGGAGACCAGGATTGAACGCAGTATTCAGAAAGTGGCCTCAACAAGCATTTTTCTGATAAAGGGTCTAGGCCCGAAACGTCAGCCTTCCTGCTCCTAAGACGCTGCTGGGCCTGCTGTATTCATCCAGCCTCACACCATGTTACTCCTTCCCCTTGTTGTCTCTCTCTCAGGGATAGAGTCCTCCTGCATCTCATCACGCCACAGCACCACCATTGTAAACACGCAAACATTTCCCCTCGCACTCATCAGGACCCATGCAAGAATACCAAACTGTGCAGCTGTTTGAAGTCTGCGTCCCATGTGGGCAGGGGCGTTAGGAAGGGGTTTAGCTCAACTCCTTCATTGCTCACACCCTTGGGTAGAGGAGTTGGGGGCGTCATGCTGAGGCTGTACAGGGACATTGATGAGGCCCCTCCTGGAGCACCGTGCCCCGTTCCAGTCTCCCCGCTCCAGGAGGGATGTTATTAAACTGGAGAGGGTTAGGGAGAGATTTACCAGGATGTTGCCAGGTGTGGAGTCATAAGGAGAGGCTGGGACTTGCTTCCCCTGGAGCGACGGATGTTGGTGGGGGGGGGGTGACCATAGAGGTTTATAAACTCACAGATAAGGAGAATAGCAAGAGATCTTTTCCCTGGGGAGGCGGGGGGAGTTCAAAACCAGTGGTGAAGTGGTGGAGCTGGTACAGCGAGAACATTTAGAAGGCATCGGGATGGGCACACGGATAGGAAGAGTTTAGAGGGACATGGGCCCAATGCTGGCAAATGGGACTGGATTGGTTTAGGATGTCTGGGTCGGTATGGACGGGTTGGGCCGAAGGGTCAGTTCCTGTGCTGCACATCTCCACGATTGAAGAGGCGGCTCAGGGACGAGGAAGCTGGAGAGACGGGCTGATGGGCCACTCTGTGGAGTTGGGCCTGTTTCAGGTCTGGCCGGGTTTGGGGAAGGTTGCTGAGTCACTGACCCACTTCTCGTCTCTCCCCTACCGCACCCCCCACCCCCCACCCCAACCTCAAGGTGCACCGTGGGACAGGAGACCCGTTCACGCCTGGATTCCCTTCCTTCAACCACACTCAGTTCCCTCCTGTCAACTCATCTGCACTGCCTACCATAGTCGCATTGCCTATCAGCGCCAACGCAGCCTTCATCCTCATGAGGTAAGCACCAAACTAAAACGCTACCCCCCCACTCCACCCACACCCCACTAACCCCCCCACACCACACCCCCCCACTCCACCGACCCACCACTAACCACCCCCACTCCACACACACCCCACTAACCCCCCCACTCCACCCACACCCCACTAACCCCCCACACCACACACCCCCCCAATAACCCCCCCACACCACACAACACCCCACAACCCCCACTCCACACACACCCCCACTAACCCCCCCACACCACACAACACCCCACAACCCCCACTCCACCCACACCCCACTACCCCCATCCACTAACCCCCCCACTGCCTCCCCCCACTAACACCCCCACCTACTAACCCCCCCACTACCTCCACCTACTAACCCCCCCACTACCCCCACCCACTAACCCCCCCACTACCCCCATCCACTAACACCCCCACTACCTCCACCCACTAACCCCCCCCCCACTACCCCCACCCACTAACATCACCACTACCCCCCCCACTACCCCCACCCACTAACCCCCCCACTACCTCCACCTACTAACCCCCCCACTACCCCCACCCACTAACCCCCCCACTACCCCCACCCACTAACCCCCCCACTACCTCCACCCACTAACACCCCCACTACCCCAACCCACTAACACCCCCACTGCCCCCACCCACTAACACACCCACTGCCCCCACCCACTAACACACCCACTACCCCCCCCACTAACCCCCCCACTACCCCCACCCACTAACATCACCACTACCCCCCCCACTACCCCCACCCACTAACACCCCCACTACCCCCATCCACTAACCCCCCCCACTACCCCCACCCACTAACCCCCCCACTACCCCCACCCACTAACACTCCCACTACCCCCACCCACTAACACTCCCACTACCCCCACCCACTAACCCCCCCACTACCCCCACCCACTAACACTCCCACTACCCCCACCCACTAACCCCCCCACTACCCCCACCCACTAACACTCCCACTACCCCCACCCACTAACCCCCCCACTACCCCCACCCACTAACACTCCCACTAACCCCACCCACTAACCCCCCCACTACCCCCACCCACTAACACTCCCACTACCCCCACCCACTAACCCCCCCACTACCCCCACCCACTAACCCCCCACTAACCCCACACACTAACAGCCCCACTACCCCCATCCACTAACCCCCCCACTACCCCCACCACTAACACGCCCACTAACCCCACCCACTAACCCCACCCACTACCCCCCACCCACTAACCCCCCCACTACCCCCACCACTAACACCCCCACTACCCCACCCACTAACCCCCCCATTACCCCCACCCACTAACACCCCCCACTGCCCCCACCCACTAACACCCCCACTACCCCCACCCACTGCCCCCACCCACTAACACCCCCACTACCCCCACCCACTAACACCCCCAACTACCCCCACCCACTAACACCCCCACTAACACCCTCACTAACCCCCCCACACCACCCATACCCCACCTAACCCCCCACACCACCCACCCCCCACTAGCACCCCCACACAACACACCCCCCACTAACCACCCCCACTAACACCCCGAATGAACCCCTCCTACCCCCCTAAGAACGGGCACAGCAACTTCACGCCACCTCACAGGAAGGGGTCCCCGAGGGAGGGGGGAGTGTGTCAGTATTTACAGGGGGTTCCCCGAGGGAGGGGGGAGTGTGTCAGTATTTACAGGGGGGGGGTCCCTGGGGGAGGGGGGAGTGTGTCAGTATTTACAGGGGGGGGTCCCTGGGGGAGGGGGGAGTGTGTCAGTATTTACAGGGGGTTCCCCGAGGGAGGGGGGAGTGTGTCAGTATTTACAGGGGGGTCCCTGCAGGAGGGGGGAGTGTGTCAGTATTTACAGCGGGATCCCCGAGGGTGGGGGGAGTGTGTCAGTATTTACAGGGGAGCCCCAAGGGAGGGGGGAGTGTGTCAGTATTTACAGGGGGGGGTCCCTGGGGGAGGGGGGAGTGTGTCAGTATTTACAGGGGGGGGGGGTCCCTGGGGGAGGGGGGAGTGTGTCAGTATTTACAGGGGGGTCCCTGAGGGAGGGGGGAGTGTGTCAGTATTTACAGGGGGATCCCCGAGCGAGGGGGGGAGTGTGTCAGTATTTACAGGGGAGTCCCCGAGGGAGGGGGTAGTGTGTCAGTATTTACAGGGGGGTCCCTGAGGGAGGGGGGGAGTGTGTCAGTATTTACAGGGGGGTCCCTGAGGGAGGGGGGAGTGTGTCCGTATTTACAGGGGGTTCCCGAGGGAGGGGGTAGTGTGTCAGTATTTACAGGGGGGGTCCCTGAGGGAGGGGGGAGTGTGTCAGTATTTACAGGGGGTTCCCGAGGGAGGGGGTAGTGTGTCAGTATTTACAGGGGGGTCCCTGAGGGAGGGGGGAGTGTGTCAGTATTTACAGGGGAGCCCCAAGGGAGGGGGGGAGTGTGTCAGTATTTACAGGGGGGTGTCCGAGGGAGGGGGGAGTGTGTCAGTATTTACAGGGGGATCCCCGAGGGAGGGGGGAGTGTGTCAGTATTTACAGGGGAGTCCCCGAGGGAGGGGGGTGTGTGTCAGTATTTACAGGGGGATCCCGAGGGAGGGGGTAGTGTGTCAGTATTTACAGGGGGGTCCCCGAGGGAGGGGGGAGTGTGTCAGTATTTACAGGGGGATCCTGAGGGAGGGGGGAGTGTGTCAGTATTTACAGGGGAGTCCCCGAGGGAGGGGAGAATGTGTCAGTATTTACAGGGGGATCCCGAGGGAGGGGGTAGTGTGTCAGTATTTACAGGGGGGTCCCCGAGGGAGGGGCGAGTGTGTCAGTATTTACAGGGGGATCCCCGAGGGAGGGGGGAGTGTGTCAGTATTTACAGGGGAGTCCCCGAGGGAGGGGGGGAGTGTGTCAGTATTTACAGGGGGGTCCCCGAGGGAGGGGGGGAGTGTGTCAGTATTTACAGGGGGGTCCCCGAGGGAGGGGCGAGTGTGTCAGTATTTACAGGGGGATCCCCGAGGGAGGGGGGAGTGTGTCAGTATTTACAGGGGAGTCCCCGAGGAGGGGGGAGTGTGTCAGTATTTACAGGGGGATCCCCGAGGGAGGGGGGAGTGTGTCAGTATTTACAGGGGGATCCCCGAGGGAGGGGGGAGTGTGTCAGTATTTACAGGGGGGGGTCCCTGGGGGAGGGGGGAGTGTGTCAGTATTTACAGGGGGGTCCCTGAGGGAGGGGGGAGTGTGTCAGTATTTACAGGGGGAGTCCCCGAGGGAGGGGGGAGTGTGTCAGTATTTACAGGGGGGTCCCTGAGGGAGGGGGGAGTGTGTCAGTATTTACAGGGGGGTCCCCGAGGGAGGGGGGGAGTGTGTCAGTATTTACAGGGGAGTCCCCGAGGGAGGGGGGAGTGTGTCAGTATTTGCAGGGGGATCCCCGAGGGAGGGGGGAGTGTGTCAGTATTTACAGGGGGATCCCCGAGGGAGGGGGGGAGTGTGTCAGTATTTACAGGGGGGTCCCCGAGGGAGGGGGGAGTGTGTCAGTATTTGCAGGGGGATCCCCGAGGGAGGGGGGAGTGTGTCAGTATTTACAGGGGGATCCCCGAGGGAGGGGGGAGTGTGTCAGTATTTAAAAGGGGGTCCCCGAGGGAGGGGGGAGTGTGTCAGTATTTGCAGGGGGTTCCCCGAGGGAGGGGGGAGTGTGTCAGTATTTACAGGGGAGCCCCGAGGGAGGGGGGAGTGTGTCCGTATTTATAGGGGGGTCCCTGCAGGAGGGGGGAGTGTGTCAGTATTTATAGGGGGGTCCCTGCAGGAGGGGGGAGTGTGTCAGTATTTGCAGGGGGTTCCCCGAGGGAGGGGGGCGTGTGTCAGTATTTACAGGGGAGCCCCGAGGGAGGGGGGGAGTGTGTCCGTATTTACAGGGGGGTCCCCGAGGGTGGGGGGGAGTGTGTCAGTATTTACAGGGGAGTCCCCGAGGGAGGGGGGAGTGTGTCAGTATTTAAAGGGGGGGTCCCTGAGGGAGGGGGGAGTGTGTCAGTATTTACAGGGGGGGTCACCGAGGGAGGGGGGAGTGTGTCAGTATTTACAGGGGAGTCCCCGAGGGAGGGGGGAGTGTGTCAGTATTTAAAAGGGGGGTCCCCGAGGGAGGGGGGAGTGTGTCAGTATTTGCAGGGGGTTCCCCGAGTGGAGGGGGGAGTGTGTCAGTATTTACAGGGGGATCCCCGAGGGAGGGGGGAGTGTGTCCGTATTTACAGGGGGGTCCCCGAGGGTGGGGGGAGTGTGTCAGTATTTACAGGGTGTCCCTGGGGGAGGGGGGGAGTGTGTCAGTATTTACAGGGGGGTGTCCGAGGGAGGGGGGAGTGTGTCAGTATTTACAGGGGAGTCCCCGAGGGAGGGGGGAGTGTGTCAGTATTTACCGGGGGGGTCCCCGAGGGAGGGGGGAGTGTGTCAGTATTTACCGGGGGGGTCCCCAAGGGAGGGGGGAGTGTGTCAGTATTTACCGGGGGGGTCCCCAAGGGAGGGGGGAGTGTGTCAGTATTTACCGGGTGGGTCCCCAAGGGAGGGGGGAGTGTGTCAGTATTTACCGGGTGGGTCCCCAAGGGAGGGGGGAGTGTGTCAGTATTTACCGGGGGGGTCCCCGAGGGAGGGGGGAGTGTGTCAGTATTTACCGGGGGGGTCCCCGAGGGAGGGGGGAGTGTGTCAGTATTTACAGGGGAGTCCCCGAGGGAGGGGGGAGTGTGTCAGTATTTACCGGGGGGGTCCCCGAGGGAGGGGGGGAGTGTGTCAGTATTTACAGGGGAGTCCCCGAGGGAGGGGGGAGTGTGTCAGTATTTACCGGGGGGGTCCCCGAGGGAGGGGGGGAGTGTGTCAGTATTTACAGGGGAGTCCCCGAGGGAGGGGGGAGTGTGTCAGTATTTACCGGGGGGGGTCCCCAAGGGAGGGGGGAGTGTGTCAGTATTTACAGGGGGGGTCCCCGAGGGAGGGGGGAGTGTGTCAGTATTTACCGGGGGGGTCCCCGAGGGAGGGGGGAGTGTGTCAGTATTTACCGGGGGGGTCCCCGAGGGAGGGGGGAGTGTGTCAGTATTTACAGGGGAGTCCCCGAGGGAGGGGGGGTGTGTGTCAGTATTTACAGGGGGGTTCCCGAGGGTGGGGGGAGTGTGTCAGTATTTACAGGGTGTCCCTGGGGGAGGGGGGGAGTGTGTCAGTATTTACAGGGGGGTGTCCGAGGGAGGGGGGAGTGTGTCAGTATTTACAGGGGAGTCCCCGAGGGAGGGGGGAGTGTGTCAGTATTTACCGGGGGGGTCCCCGAGGGAGGGGGGAGTGTGTCAGTATTTACCGGGGGGGTCCCCAAGGGAGGGGGGAGTGTGTCAGTATTTACCGGGTGGGTCCCCAAGGGAGGGGGGAGTGTGTCAGTATTTACCGGGGGGGGTCCCCGAGGGAGGGGGGAGTGTGTCAGTATTTACAGGGGTGGCGGGCGTGTGTCCCTGTGGGATCAATCAGAGGAATGGCACAGCCGCAGGTGACCTTCAGAAACCTGCATGCCGCCCAGCGGAGAGTCAGGAACCCCACACCCGCCCAATAGGAATGGAGTGTGAAAACGCTCCCCATCCGGTCTAACTTCATATAACACTCCCCCCACCCCCCAGCTCTTGCTATCTGGGTTCGGAGAGCCGGTGGAGGGGGTGGCGGGGGGCCTCTGAGACTGACCCACCCCTCTGGCTGTGTGGGAGAATCTCTCTCTCTCTCTCTCTCTGAATGAACACCATGGCTAGAGGTGTTAACCCTGCACGATGTTTCCAGCCCCGTTCCCATCCAGTGGCCCTTCAGTTAAACCTGCCTCCCACCGTATTCCCAGGCAGCAAGTTCCAGGCCCGAATCCCTTTGCCCCTAATTCTGTTGCGAATGATTTCAATCCCATGCTGTTATGGCTCGCTGTCAATTGGAGATATATGGGGACGGTGGTGTTATCTCTGGGCTGTTCTTCCAGAAACCCAGATAACGTTCTGGGGACCTGCGCGCGAATCCTGCCCTGGCGGGTGGTGGAATGGCAAATCAATAAGAAAGTCTCGAGTTAAGAATCTAACGATGACCGTGAATCCATTGTCGATTCTTGGAAAATCCCATCACCAACGCCCTTTAGGGAAGGAAACTGCCATCATTACCTGGTCTGGCTTACACGTGACTCCAGACCCACAGCAAAGCGGTTGACTCTCAAATGCCCTGTGGGCAATTAGGGACAGGCAATGAATGTCAGCCACGCCCTCAGCCCATGAATGAACGAAGGAGGAAAATATGAAACGATGTAGCGAGCACCCAAATGGGGTCGGTTAGCTCAGTTGGCTGGATGGCTGGTTCTCTGTGCAGAATAAGGTGTGTCCAATTCCCTGGCAGGCTGACGTTAGCCTGATGGTCTCTCCTTACCTGAGGCAAGGTGACCCTCATGGTAAACCAGCATTGTTCATCTCAGTGTAATGAGAGCAGGCCCCGGTAGGACAGTGGTCACTTTATCCTGAGAATGTGCGGCTTATATAGGTCACGGTGTGCCGTCTTAACACCGGGGTTGGGGTGGGGCAGCGAAAGCAAGGGGGCCTCAACAGTTACAAATGCCTCTTGGAAGGTACAGACAGGGTGGCAGAGTGATCTGTGCCCCCACAGTCTTGCCTCCTCACTGCTCTGAGAAGTGTGCCTCGGAGGTGCAGGTCCATAGCCCCCCTGAAAGTGCAGTTGCGGACAGGGCTGCAAACAGAGGCTGCTGGAAAAGCTCAGGACCTGTGAAGAAAATGTTGGCGTTTACGCTTCAGGCCCGGCGACCCCTCTCTCAGTTTTTTATTAGTCTGCTGCTTTTCGAGGGCTGATTTGTTCTGGGTGGTTTCGGACTCCAAGCTGTTCTGGGGAAGGGTCACCGGTCCCGAAACGTTAACTCTGTCTTCTCCTTCGCAGGTGCTGCCAGGCCTGCTGAGCTTTTCCAGCAACTTCTGTTTTTGCAGTTCTTTCACTTTTTAATGCAGCGAAGCGGGTGTTCGGTACACACACCTGGGAGGTCATGTTACAGCTGTACAGACACTTTCTGAATGCTGCGTTCAATCCTGGCCTCCCTGCCGCAGGAAGGATGTTGTGAAACTGGAAAGGGTTCAGAAAAGATTTACAAGGGTGTTGGAGTGTGTGAGCTACAGGGAGAGGGTGAATAGCCTGGGGCTATTTTCCCTGGAGCATCGGAGGCTGAGGAGTGACCTTATAGAGGTTTATAACATCATAAGGGGTCTGGTTAGGGGGAATAGCGAAGGTCTTTTCCCCAGGGTAGGGGAGTCCAAAACTAGAGGGGCATGGGTTTAAGGTGAGAGGGGAAAGATTTAAAAGGGACCTGAGGGGCAATGTTTTCACACAGAGGGCGGTGTGTGTGGAATGAGCTGCCAGAGGAAGTGGTGGGGGCTGGTACAGTTACAGCATTTAAAAGGCATCTGGATGGGGACATGAATAGGAGTGTTTAGAGGGGTATGGGCCGAATGCTGGCAAGTGGGACTGGATTAATTTAGGATATCGGGTTGGAATGGGGGAGTTGGCCCAAAGGGCCTGTTTCTTTGCTGTATATGACTGTACGGCCTGGCAACCCGCTTAGATGAGAGGGCAGTTGGGGATGGGTACAGCTGGTATCCAGGTCCTAGGAAAAAAGTGAACCAGATAAAGGGGTGGTATTCCAGTTCTCACGGCCTGCTCTTTTCTCTGGGATTTGCAGTAAGTTACGGGGACAGAAAGCTCCTCAACAATGGAGGGGCAAACTCCCTCATGTTACCTACAACCTTGGGCCTGACTTGGAGAACCCAGGGGACCAGCTCCAGCTCAGCGTCTCCAGCCGCATGGTCCCCACCATGATCAGCAACGTCTTCGGTTCCATCGATGGCTTCTCAGAACCTGGTGAGGATGACAGTGCGTTCGGGGGCTCTCGCCACACGGCCAGCCCGCCCACCTCCGTGCTCCCCACCCAACACTCTCCCCATCTCCCAGCCCCTACCCCAACCCGGCTACAGATCCATTCCGCATTTACCTTAAGAGTGTGTGTGTGTGAGTGTGTGTGTGAGTGTGTGAGTGTGTGAGTGTGTGTGTGAGTGTGTGAGAGTGTGTGTGTGTGTGAGAGAGTGTGTGTGTGTGTGTGTGTGTGAGAGAGTGTGTGTATGTGTGTGTGTGAGAGTGTGTGTTAGAGTGTGTGTGAGTGTGTGTGTGTGCGCGTGAGGTGTGTGTGTGTGTGTGTGTGTGTGAGGTGTGTGTGTGTGTGTGTGTGTGTGTGAGGTGCGTGTGTGTGTGAGGTGCGCGTGTGTGTGAGGTGCGTGTGTGTGTGAGGTGTGTGTGTGTGTGAGAGAGTGTGTGTATGTGTGTGTGTGAGAGAGAGTGTGAGAGAGAGTGTGTGAGAGTGTGTGAGAGTCTGTGTGAGAGTCTGTGTGAGAGTCTGTGTGAGAGTGTGTGTGAGAGTGTGTGCACGTGAGGTGTGTGTGTGTGTGCGCGCGTGAGGTGTGTGCGCGCGTGAGGTGTGTGCGCGCGTGAGGTGTGTGTGTGTGAGGTGTGTGTGTGTGTGAGGTGTGTGTGAAGTGTGTGTGAAGTGTGTGTGAGTGTGTGTGTGTGTGTGTGTGTGAGTGTGTGTGTGTGTGTGTGTGTATGAATGTAGAAGTGCCTGTGTAACTCCCTCCCATTCTGAGCGATTTTGGTGAAACACAGTACGACATGATGAAGGGGTTGGATTGGGGCTCGAGGGCCCGAAGGGTCCCTGTGGGGGAGGATGGACCTGGGACAGAGTTGGTTATTGGGCCAGGATTGGATGGAGTGAACCAGCCTCCTCAAAGGGCCATATCCCTCTCCCTCTCCCCCTCCCCCTTCCCCTCTCCCCCTTCCCCTCTCCCCCTTCCCCTCTCCCCCGTCCCTCTCCCCTTCCCTCTCCCCTTCCCTCTCTCCCGTCTCCCTCCCTCTCCATCTCCCTCTCCCTCTCCCTCCCCATCTCCGTCTCCCTCCCCCTCCGTCTCCCCCTCCCTCTCCCCCTCTAACTCCTGCTGCTTTCTCCCCCACTTTGCAGACCGATACATCATTTTCGGGGCGCAGCGAGATGCCTGGAGTAAAGGGGCTGCAAAATCTGGGGTCGGCACCGCCATTCTCCTGGAGTTGGCCCATACCTTTTCCCAAATGGTGGCAAACGGTAAGGTGACACACAACCCGCCCCCCTCCTCAACACCCCCTCCCTCCCCAACACCCCCCTCCCTCCCCAACAGCCCCTCCCTCCCCAACACCCCCCTCCCTCCCCAACACCCCCTCCCTCCCCAACACCCCCCTCCCTCCCCAACAGCCCCTCCCTCCCCAACACCCCCTCCCTCCCCAACACCCTTACAACTCCCCCTCCCTCCCCAACACCCCCTCCCTCCCCAACACCCCCCTCCCTCCCCAACAGCCCCTCCCTCCCCAACACCCCCTCCCTCCCCAACACCCTTACAACTCCCCCTCCCTCCCCAACACCCCCCTCCCTCCCCAACACCCCCTCCCTCACCAACACCCTTACAACTCCCCCTCCCTCCCCAACACCCCCTCCCTCCCCAACACCCTTACAACTCCCCCTCCCTCCCCAACACCCCCCTCCCTCCCCAACACCCTTACAACTCCCCCTCCCTCCCCAACACCCCCTCCCTCCCCAACACCCTTACCAACCTGCCCCCCACCCTCCCCAACACCCCCCTCCCTCCCCAACACCCTTACAACCCCCCCCTCCCTCCCCAACACCCTTACAACACCCCCTCTCTCCCCAACACCCCCCTCCCTCCCCAACACCCTTACCAACCCCCCTCCCTCCCCAACACCCTTACAACTCCCCCTCCCTCCCCAACACCCCCTCCCTCCCCAACACCCTTACAACTCCCCCTCCCTCCCCAACACCCCCTCCCTCCCCAACACCCTTACAACACCCCCTCCCTCCCCAACACCCTTACAACACCCCCTCCCTCCCCAACACCCCCTCCCTCCTCAACACCCTTACGACCACCCACTCCACAACACCCTTACCATGTCCCCCCTCCCTCCCTCCCCAACACCCTTACCACCCCCCTCCCTCGCCAACACCCTTACCACCACTCCCTCCCCAACACCCTTACCACCCCCCTCCCTCGCCAACACCCTTACCACCACTCCCTCCCCAACACCCTTACCACCCCCCTCCCTCCCCAACACCCTTACAACTCCCCCTCCCTGCCCAACACTCCCCTCCCTCCCCAACACCCTGACCACCCCCCTCCCTCCCCGACACCCTTAACCCCCCAACACCCTTACCACCCCCCTCCCTCCCCAACACCCTTACCACCCCCCTCCCTCCCCAACACCCTTACCACTTCCCCTCCCTCCCCAGCACCCCTACCAACACCCCCAACACCCTTACCACACCCCCTCCCCCCCGACACCCTTACCACTCGCCCTTCCTCCCCAACACCCTTACCAACACTCCCTCCCCAACACACCCCTCCCTCCCCAACACCCTTACCACACCCCCTCCCTTTGGGGAAGTGAGGGGCGGATGTGTCATGGAATATGGGACCTGAACACACCCATCACCCTCACCATACATGCCCCTGAGACCTTTGTGACCCCCCCCCCACCCACCCTCACCTCCCGCTGGGCCTTCCTCCGAGCCAGAACCACCCCAATCCCTCTCTCTCATAAGGGGGGGGGGATGGTCATTAACTTGGAATATTGTGGCCTCGCCAAACCATTCCCATCAGATAGTCAACGGGGCAATGTAGGTTTGCCCCATAACTGGGGTGGTCACACTTCATGGACATTGAGGGGGTTGGGGGGGTGGTGGGCGCGAGGATTTACTAACCCACCTGGAATGGCCCAGCGTCCCCCTCCTCCACAGGAAGGGCCGACATAGTCAGAAGCAGCCATTCACGGTACACATTGAGACAACACATTGGCTCAGGACCCCGTTGCAAGAATGCCAGACCCCCACGACGGGCACGACAATTTATACTGCGCCAGGAAAAAGCTGCCAATTGGTCAGCCGGCTGATTGGCTGAGAAAGCAGCACGGCGGTCCTGGAAGGCCGAGATTTGGGGGTGGTAAGGGGTTCGGGTGGGGTGGGGTAGCTGGGTGAGGCAAGCCAGATTTCGGTTGGAGGTATTCGACTGGGGTTACCCTCGCGCTAACCGCGACACTAACCGTGCAACTCCCTCCCTCAGGGTTCAAACCTCGGAGGAGCTTGCTGTTTGCCAGCTGGGATGCGGGGGAATTCGGGAGTGTCGGGGCTACCGAGTGGCTGGAGGTATGGCACCCGGCGGGCCGGGGGTGGGGAGGGGTGGTGGTGTGGGGAGTTTATGAGGGAGGGGTCACGGGGACGAGGGTGGAGTGGTCATGGTGGATGGGAGCGTCATGGGGAGGAGAAGGGAGGGGTCATGGAGGAGGGGAGAGGGGTCATGGGGAAGAGGGGTTATAGAGGAAAGGAGAGGGGAGGGGTTATGGGGAGGAGAGGGCAAAGGTCAGGGAGGAGAGAGAAAGGTCAAGGGAGGAACATGTAGGGGTCAGGGATGATGGGAGAGGGCGGGGTGGAGAGAGAGATAGCAATAGAGATAGAGAGATAGAGATAGATAGAGATAGAGAGAGAGAGAGATATCCAGGGATGGGTCAGTGAGGAGAGGTGACAGGGAGAAGGGAAGGGAGGAGAGTGGTGAGAAGGGGAGGTGCCAGAGGAAGACGGGGTGCGATGAGTGTTTAGGAAGGGGACGGCGAGGGGCCAACGGAGGATGGGGGTGGGTGGGACGAAAGGTCAAGGAGACGGGGCTGTAGTGGAGAGGCCACGGAGCGATGGGGAGGGATCCTTACAGGACAGGGATGGTACATCTCAGGACGGCGAAGCCTCTGAACAAACCCTCTGTCCATCTCCCCTCAGGGTTACCTGACGATGATGCATCTCAAAGCAGCAGCATACTTCAGTCTCGATAAAACGGTCCTGGGTAAGGCTCTTCCATCCCTAACGCACAGGGGTACCCCGAGGAATCCGGTC